>NC_060210.1:179601750-179911166 GCF_021130785.1 Homalodisca vitripennis
TTTTTTTCTGAGTCTGAAATTCTCAGAATGAGAGTAGAGAAAAAAGAGTATGAAACTAGGGAGAAAAAAATAAACCCTCAGGGAGGAAGAAGTCAAGGGCCAATGATATTATGGCTATAAAGTAGGATGAGTTATTAGGGAAGAACCCCCTGGGGAATACTGAAGCTATGCTGTTTTTCTTTCAAACTGGGCAAAGCAGAACACAATGAGTATGAAGTAATTATGAAGTAGTAGTTATGAAGTTTTTATGGAAGTAGTGAGGTTGACTAACAAGGAAGAATTATAAAATGTCAGGAAAATGCAGCAACTAGTAATGTACTGCACGTGAATGCCACAAGGGGCAGAAAGGAAGCAACAAGAGTGTCAAATGTGAAAGGAATATGAGTTCCAATGTTAGCGGCTCCAAGACAAAAAGTGAAGAAGAGTGAGGAGGGGAAGAATAGCTTACATAGGTTGGCAAAGCCATCAGATAGAGGGTTGAATACTATATGAATAAATAATATATGGAATGGGAAATGAAGGTGCAGATAAGTTGCTGTGCTGAGAAGTAACGTCTTAAGAAATCTAGATTGAGAATGATGAAGCATGTGAGAAAGGAGCTGATAATTATGATATAACCGCAGAATATACAGATGAGGTGAGGAAGAATTCTACAAGAAGAATACACAAGTAAATTAAATTAGTAAAGAGGACTTTAAGCAAGAATTTGACATAAAACACAAATATAGGAATGTGAAAAGAGAAGAAACTTTTTGAGGAAAGATGTAACTAGTGAGGAAATGTTTAGTTATGTTCAAAAATATGTTAAAAGGTAAGTACATGCTATACATAGAATGGCAAATCTGTATATTAAAGGGGACCTGCATATACTGTTCAATTACTCAAATTAAGTTATTTATATTGCTTCTTGTATGTTGCTCTCCAATCTCTAAACAGGAATCAATGTTCTGCTTTAATTATTAATAATAGTTGTTTAGCCTGCTCATAAACCTTGTGATTTGTATTAATCTGGTATGTAAATCTTGTCTTACCAGAGACGTGTGTTTGAAACATCTGCACAAAGACCCCATTGGGAGCCAGCTGATGGAGGACACAGCGGATGAATTGATGAGCAACGCTAATTGCCCCTCCAGGGAGATACATGTTACTCTCACACTGCCAGGGGTACGTAGCACTCAATGCCAACCTGCACGACAGACATGTTCACTCCTCAGGAAGGTGTCTGGGTAGATCAATCAAGATAGGAAACAATATTTTTCAATTTTTATGTTATTTTCTATAAGAGTACAAAATTGTACGTTGATTGGTTATAAAATAAAGATAAAAAACACAATTACAAAAAAATACACAACACAATCACCTTTATGACGACACAGCTGGAATTATGTGATTTGATAATATATAGATAACTTATACTACAACATGACCACATAAATATGTGTAGAAAAATCATAGAATATATGTTAGCATAAAAAATTGTGATTTTACGATTTTTCATGACTCATAAACATTAAAACAAAAAGCGGGCTATAGATGGAGTAATGCACACTATGCATAGCCTACATTATCTTCTTAAACAACAAAATTTGTGGGCTATAAATATCCTGCTCACCCTAAAATTGTTAAATGTAAAAATATATTTTATGTACTGATGTGTCAATTTCTTTTTTGATTTATTTATTGGTCTTAATTATTTCCAGCTCTCAATTCAGATTACTATTTTTTCATGTTCATTTTATTAAAGCCTTGAGGGCAAAGCAACTATATACGATATAAGCCAGCCTTATCCAAACATATGGGAGAAAAACTAGGAGATTTTTTACATATTCGTCAGTGTTTTGTGCAACAACACTTATTGTAATGTCTTGTATTATGTATGCTTCATAATCAACGACGTATTACAATGATTCTTAAAACTTGTTTGTATTATAACTTGTAAAAACTGGCATTTTGCTTTTAGTCACTGTTCTGATTGCTTTCTCCAGGACCGATGATAATATTAAGAACTGATTTTAGGAATCAACACATCAGTGATCTCTATTTTTAAGCCATACTACACTAACCCAGATAAAACTTACATTTCTTTGTAATGTTTTCAAATCCGCATATTGTAAAACTATGTAAGTTTCTAAAAAGATAGATGTAATTAATGTGTGGTAATTAATGCACTAGTAAAATCATTTAGAACGTTTCACCATATACTCAGAATTGGAATTTAAAAAGTGGTCAAATGTTTTTGTAGGACCAAGTTCTTGAACTAATAACATAATCTATAAGATTAATTAATATATAAAACTATATAAATGCTTAATCTGTATATACATGTTCTTGTTATTAAAATGATAGTTACTAGACCGAACAAATGTTATGGTTAAAAAATGTTTCTTACTTAGCAACAATTGTGAGTATCTCTGGCATAAGAGGAGCAGCTAGAGCCGGTTCTCTATGGATGAAGGTGCCCAGAATCACAATACACAGCCCTAACTCCTCATCATTATATTCCTCTCTTACTGTTCCACACTCTCCGCATCTGGAAACAGAATAAACAATTCATTATTTTAACAAATAATAATGGAAAGCGTATGTAACTATCTTGTTATTCTGTTATTTTTTATCATTAGTTTTTGCGTAAACAGTCAATCTAGGTAAGAACTATATTTATGAATGATTTGTTATAATATTTACAGCTATCTTTAGTATTACAGGAGGAGTTAAGTTGCATACCTTTCATAAACGCATTCATCGCCCACTCGAAAGGAGCTCTGTTTCAAGTCAAACGCTGCATGGCAGGCTTGCTGTGTGGCCGGGTTGAGAAGGGACTGTTGCTGAGCTGCACACCTGGATACACACAATAGACTTGGAACAGATGTACTTTGGTAATCTATAGAATATAACAATGATAAACAAATACATTTAATTTGCTATTTTTTATTTTTAAATGTATTTTTATACATCAATTTGTATTCTATATGTTCTAACCTTTTTCCTAGGTTTATAAAGAATTAGAAATTATATGAGAGTGGCTGGTGTGAACTTTTTATATTATCACAATTTTATTTACGACACTAAGTGATTTTTTTACAATATTTCATAACTTTATTAGGAGTTGCTGATTGTAGTTCAGAGATTTGTAAATGAATATTGTACACTGTATCTTCAATGGTCACTGGCATGTTGTTGGAAATTTGTTCATAGCAATATCTCCAAAGAAAAATCTGAGCCTTTCGTCAGGCAAATGAGAAGCCAGTTAAAATAAAGTTTAATTACTTACAATAATGCCAGAATCACTTAACTTGTTAGCTGGTATGTCTCCAACGACTCAATACTTCATCAGTATTAGGCAATTTGGTGATTGCTTACATTATATGTTAATTAGAACTGCAGGATCAAGTAGTGATGGTCCTTGATCACTGAGTGGGAAGTATGATATTCTTTTTGTTGCCTCTCATGTGCATTATTAATTAATTTAAGGCCAAGCTTTCTCTTAGTAGTCAAACATTGAAACTAAAAAGTTTCATAACAATCTTCTGAGCAACTACGCAATAAGTTAATCTTACCATGAGTTTGGTCGACGAGTCATATCTGACAAAGAATAAGCTCCAATTGAGAATGGCCCCTGTTTTCTTATTTTTGGTCTTTGTAGCTTTTCTTTATCATCTAGTTTTCCTGAAACTAATAAAATTATTAGACAAGGTATTAGTACAAGTTTTTTTAGTAAGCAAAAAGACCTTTTTTGACAAATAAACGAAAAGGTATATACTTTTTATTCCATTCTCAGCCTTAATTTAGTCCAACTAGATTACTGCAATTTAATTTTGAGAGCATCTATGTTATATGCAGGTAATAATTATGTGTTAAGTGCCTTTGTGTTCCACTTGATGATGTGCTCAAACAATTAAAAGTATTATAGTTTTAAGTTGACAAATGCACCTAAACAAGGAATTGTAATTAAATTGTAGTAGTACAAAAAACTGCATAAAGGATCACTCTGATGGTAAGCAGGTGAGCAGATAAATTCAACATTTTATGGTAAAGAGTTTCTAATACTAAATATTTATAACTTAAACTAATAATCTACAAGTTTAAACAATAATTTATTGTTGGCACAATAATACTTATACTTGTTAATAATTTTTAAAGTTTTTCATTTATAGATTAAAACCTCTTACAAAATTACTTTTTATGGATTTTTACAGGGTTAAATAAAACTGGAATTATTTTGACTATAAAACATATGCTGATAAAAAGTATTGAGTTGGTTATTAAAGAGGAAGTAAAACAATATACCCGAAGAGGATTTCTTGAAAAAACCAGTGTCATGATCAGCCTGACCCAGAGGTGGAGGGGACTCCAGAGCCACCTGCTTGCACAGTCTTCGTGGGCTGATACTGCGGCTTGTCTGTAACAATTCATGTATTAGACTACTTCAACAATCGTAAACAACTTTTAAAAAGAAAGGTTTTTTTCAGTTAAGTTGCATTTACAAACAATAAAAAGTTTCTGTTACTTTGGTAGGTTATTCAGTTGAGTTACTATAAGTAACCAGTTTTTATTTGTTCTATTAGGACAAGAAGTTGAGAAATTTTACATAGTCCCAAAAGGGTGTTTCTGCCATTTCCGGAGTGACAGGATACTCTAGATGGGAAAGGTTGGGGGTAGGGGCCACCCCCTGATCCATGAGGAAGAATTTTGGGCATTAATCTCAGTCATGTCTCCTTGGAAGAAGAGGAAGCCAGCTCTATACCAAGCCTCTCCAGTCAAATCAGGCAGGGGTGGCATGCCCCTTAAAACTTAAAGAGCCCTACCAAATCCAACAGTCATTTCCTGTAGTAGACTAGATCAATCCTTGCACCCCAATAACTGGACATTTGTGATTTGTGGTGTGCTGCTCCTGGACATACATGAGGTTGCCAAGATTAAGTGATGCATTGGTTTCTGCTGTACCCGATGAAGGAAGGTATACAACCATTGATAATATCATTTTAAAAATTAAAATAAATCGACTTCAAAATGCTAAAATAAAATCAAGGAAATAAAAAGAAAAATAAGTTTTATTTCGGAATTAAAAATTTCCTATTCTAAGCCAATACCACACAATAAAGGCGACATCAAATTTTAAGAAACTCATATATTATACAATTAATTCCAAAATTACAAGTAATATACAGTAATAGTGATCTAAATCTTCATAGTATAAATATTCTACATAAAAATAGAGTGGATTTAGTAAGTATCGATTCAAAAAAAATAAGCTTGTTAAGTGCTAGAAACAGAGTGACCATTTTGAATGTTTAACATTATACAGACCTAGGGTAACTAAGTACTAACCTGTAATGGCTCACTTCTTTCAAAACTGTCCTGTTTCGTGTATGACAAAGAATCAATGTCACTTGGAGATCTTGTAGGTCCTTGATCAGTTGAGGCTTTACGTTCTATAAACCATAATCATTTCACAATTTTTATATACATCAATACTTTTTATATGTATCTACAGAGTAATATTATTTAACAGATTTGAAATGTTGTAATTTGTAGTACACTAGTAGAGTTACAAAGTAGTAAACTATGAAGAGGGGTTTTCATTCAAACTCATTTAAGAAATTATTCACAGATAAATATCATTAAAATACTATAAATTTAGATGTTTTAAAAATAAATGTGTTTTTGTAGTAAATAAGATATCTTAGGTTAAACTTCCAATAATGTATTTTTAATTTTACCAGGAGTTTTAATAAAGAGCTCTTATATTAAAGTTTAAACTTTTTTAAATAAGTTGTGTTCTTGAAGTAAAAATTACAAAATCAATGTTTTTTGCAGTCCATGAATCATATATTTCAGGTCAATCGTAAATACATACAACCCACACTAAAAATATACAAATTATTTATTTTATTTGTAAAGATATGTACATGTAAAACATTCAAAGATAATAAATTAAAAAATTTTTGTAGTTCCCAAAATACATGTATACCTCGACACAAAGGATTAGTCTAGCATTTAATTTTATGTAACGTTTTTATTGCCTCAGATAGATTGGCAGGTCCATCAGAATTAATGGCAGAATTTCTGGTTGATGCATAAAACTAAAGCTTGGCACTGAAAGAGTAAAACATTGTGTATTGTACCTAATTCACAGGAATTTATGCCCAAAGCTTGACGAACATGTTGTACCAGACTTGGTACAGAAGAGCCAATGTGAAGCAGCCGTTCCTGTGGTGGCATCTCTAGGTGAGACACACTCTGGATTGACGAACTATTGTCAGTCTGACTGGGATCTTGAGGAGATTCTAAAACAGAACAAAAAGGTAGTTAGAATTGTTTATTTCTAGACACGAACGAACTAGCTATGTGGTTAGAAAACCCATCTGTGTGATACAAGCTTTTGCGTTCTTTAGCATAAAAGGTTTATGCCTGTGATTTCAAGCATATGGTACATAATCTTTGATCCTGCGATCATTGTTGAATCTCTTACAACTAAGATCAAATTTCAGGTCCATAAAATAACGTAGTCATTATGAGCAAGGTCAGGAATATATGGAGGGTGGTCAAATTGCTCCCAGTCCAAATTATCTAAAAGTTGTGTCACATTCACAATCAGAGGGTAAGTATTGTCATGGATTAAAACAATGCTACTGGTGAGCATTTCAAGGCACTGTTTTCTACTGCATGACACAGTTTTATGAGTATGTAACAGCAAGTATTTGTGTTAACTGTTTCAACCCACAGTAAAAGAATTCAGAGAACACAAAGTCTGTCCCAAAACAATGTACACATGGTTATCAAGATTTTCTTTGTATATTTGCTGGTGACTGTTTGCCTCTATTTCATAAGCTAGAGTTAGAGTTTCAAAACTATGGAAGTCTCCAAGGGTGACACCAGAAAATATTGTAGGGGGGCGAGAACTAACAAGGGGGAGTGGAGAGCATAAAGGGTTAGCAAAGATATGCAAGCCTCACCCTTAGTCATTATACTGCTGAAGAAGAAGTCATCTTTATCGTTGTAAGGTGCCAAAACTCAAGTGCATTACCCAGGCAGGCACTTCATTTTTTGTTCCTTGGTTTAGAGTTTCCTATACTATTTGGGTGCAAAGTTTATGAAATCTCAAATTTTCATGAAGAAAGTATCTTCAATTTTTTATAAATTCCATAAAAAGAGCTGAATCCATAACCTTGTAATTTTTTTTAATCTTTCCAATGACTGCACAAACAAGTCCATTATTACTCAAAGAAGGACTCCCACTTCAATCATTATTATACACATTTTCACATCCATTAACAACATACCTCACCAATCTCGTTTCAATTCTTCATACCAATACCTTCGGAACCATTCTTCACATTTTAACCATACACCTAACACATATGTTCATGAATTTCTAATTGTTTAACTTTTTTCACATTGTGAAAACAATTTACAGATATAATCCATTACAAACAAGCACAAAAAATGGAAACCACAAGAAGCACACTAAAAATGGCGGGCTCATGCTGCACATGCAGGGAATTCTAATCGCAATGCTGCAACAGCAAAAGATACAAACAGAGCTTACTTTTTAAGATAAACCAAGTAAAATTGACTAGACAGGAAGATTTTGTCTTCATAGACCATACAACTTTACACAATGCCATTAAACATTGTTCATATATTGTACTATCACTAGTATAAATGAAAAGATTTTTAGTTATGTGGGTCTGATGATGTGTTCATTGAACACGAACGGCCTAACAAAAATAACATTTCTGAATTATTGAAGTGTTTGTTCATAAACTAAGCATTTGATTCCAATAAGAAGAAGCTGGTAGAATGTAACTCAAGTATTGTATTAAAGTCAAAGGTATATTAAAATTACTAACCAACTGATATGACATCCATCTTGGAGAGGGGGGAATCTGGTGATCCGTACATTGTGGCTTCTTCTTGGCGACGAGACACTACCTTGCTTACTGAAAGAAGAGTTTTATACTTTTATTCACAGTACAAACTTGTTTTCCGGACCTCATTTATCTGGATCTCCAGGTTATCCGGATTGGTTTTTACAGAGTGAGAGTTTCCAATTATTTTAATAATAAACAATAACATTTTTGTTTAGTTTAAAACATAATTTGTTTTTTCGTTAACATGTATTTTGCACTCAGAGTAATGCATACAATTTTAAAACAAATTAACAATGTTTTAACAAATTGTAAATTTGGAAGATGTGATTGATTTCAGACATATATTAGCATTAGTGCAATAGCCATAGAAATTGTACCAGCAGTGTGTTCTGCAATTGTAACAAAGAAACAGTGAAAACAATTCTGAAAATGAAGAACTGGAAGATCTCATGACTCGTTCTAGTGGCAGGGAGGAGTTTAACCATCTTGTGATTTTTTGCTGATGACAGTCTGATACTTCATCTGTGGAAATGATGACTTTGACGATTCTGTGTGTTCATACTTCCAGAGAGCTGTGTACCAACGTTAAACAAAAGAATCACCAAAATCACAAAATATACATGTTTTATATTTAAAAATCATGTAGTTGTTCAAAATAAAAAATATGTATTATATACTTTTTTTCTTTTGTAGTAATACGAGGACTATTCAGAAAGTAAGGAACGTTTCTGCCTGATGCCACCAGGCACGTGCTAATCACATATACGAGTATATTGGTGTGCTCATGCTCAGCACCTCAGTCAGCGTCCAGCCATGATAATGGGAACATTTCCCCACTGCTGATTTTTTTTATATTAAAATTTGAAATATGTGCTGTAGTAAAAAATGCCTCCAGTTGTGCAATGCGGTTGTGATTAGTTTTTTGTTGGCAAAAAAACTTAAAACCAATAGAAATTCATCGATAACATTGTGAAGTGTACAGGAACAACATAATGACTGAAAGTTCAGTCAGGAATTGGTGCATTCAGTTTAAAAATGGCAGAAGGAATGTTCATGATTAAGAGAAGAGTGGATATCTGAGCATTGTGACTGACGATCTCGTCGCCAAAGTTGATGAAAAAATTAATGAAAACAGCCGTTTCACAATAACTCAGCTTTCTCTATGTTTCCCACAAGTTTCAGGGGAACTTTTTGTTTGAAATTTTTTCACAGAAGCTAGACTACCTTACAAATTGTATGTAAGATTGCGGCGAGTGCCACTATAGATTTGAATTTGGCGCGTTATCTATCAGTAGCCGCGAACACGATAGCCAGCTGCACCGACCTTTAGGTCATAGCCTTAACAATGAGAGCCTCCTACTATCAGGAATTCTACTGGACAGGTTCTGGTAGGATGATTCCTGCCTAGGATAGCAAGCGGAGAGCGGAGGTCGTGCGGCTATCGTGTAGAGTATAAATTAGATTCAGTAGAGTATTCATTACATGTTAGTCAGTGAAAATAACACCTGTGACCCTGTAAAAACGATCCATCGGTGAAAATATCACCGACCAACACTCAGAAGTTAATGATCCTGAATACATCTGCCTTACAATTCACGTACCTATTTAGTATAGTTACAGGTTGCCAGTAACAGCACATTAATTGAAATTTCTCATACTACTTTAAAACTATCTATATGTTGTAAAAATAAAACTTGTTCATTTTTGAACAGATAATTTAGGCAAAGACTGATTAGAACCGATTATTGATAATAACTATAATACAAAATTTGTTCTTTATTGAGTCACTATTACTGTACCAGGCTTCCCAGAACTTCCGACTGGCAAGAGACGCTCCTGACAGGACTGAGACTTAAAGTGTGTGCCCGGTCCATCAATCTGCCAGGGAGGGTGTGTGGTAGGGGTGGGAGTAGGGGTAGAAGATGAAGTAGATGTGGGAGTGTTGCCACCCTCGGTGAGCCGCTTGCCTCGTCCGACAGGCCTCGGTACCGGAGAGCCATGCTGCGAGTTGTCTGGCCAGCTCTCTACTTCCTTCTCCAGTGACGGTCTATAGAAAAGTATTTTTGTCATTAAACGCCTGCATGTAAAAATGTTCAATAACTGTGAACATTATTTAGCACCTTCACTGGGACTCTATACTAACTGAAGATAAGTATTCTCATTAGACAGCAAGCACAATAAGACATTTACCACAGTCAACATGTTAAAGTGACAATATTTTGGATCTTGGGATATATTACATTTTATATATATTATAGAGTCTAAATAATTATATGAGGGTGATGGTAATCCAGGAAGATTTATGAATGTTATAAATAAATGGAACTTTATGTTGAACTAATACGCTCCCTTCTGAAAGGACAATTGACTCTTTATAATTATGTCATATGTCCACAGTTTTTCTGTCACTAATTTTGTTGATTTAATCCAATGTATGGATAAAGTTCTATACCTTAATAATAATTATTTATTAAAATAAAATATTTTGACATGATGAGCTAAGTGGTCTCCAACATCACCACCAACACTTGGTTATTGACAATAACATTCTCTTTCAGTCTTTTTATAAAAATAATGAAAAAAGTTAATACAAACATGGGTCCGGAAATGTTATGTTAGTGAGTTACAGCTAGCGAAAGATTTCGCTCGAATTTCAGCTCACAATGTGACATGAGGTTTTCCTGAAATTCTGGTATGATAGATTAAAGAACAAATTCAATTATTGCTTCTATGGGTTTTGACTTGATAAATTGAATAAAACAGGTCCCAGAACTGTAAGTTTAGTAGTTTATGAGAAAACCAGTGCCAAATGCAAAAAATTGAATGAAAAAAGCACATTTTTTCGTCTATGGGCAACAATAACTTTGTTATTTCACCAAGAAGATATCAAAATGTTTGATAAAACTTGTAGAAAATTTTATTCTGCACCAAACAGTGTAAATAAAATATAGAAAAACCGAATATATATTTGATTAAATGTATTTTTATTCATAACAGTACAAAGTAAAATTATCCGGAAAACATTAATCAACCAAACCTACTCAACCAAATTACAGCAAATTTTCAAAAGTGTCTCTGCTGACTTCAATACATTTCTCTGCTCATTTAAGGTTGGCTCTGGTTGCTTTCCAAATCATTCTAAGGGTTTTCCTTTAACTGTGTAAAAGCTTCATCAATATGTCTAATTAGTCACTCATGGGAATTAACTTTGACCATGTAAACTTTCTGCTTTATCCATCCCCATATGCAAAAATCCAGTGGCGTATCTGGTGACCTGGGTGGTCAGTGTACTGGACCTCCACAACCAATACATTTATTTGGAAACTGTTGATTCAAGTAAGTAGAAACAATATTTGAAAAATGGTGATATGCCATCATGTTGGAAGTGCAGCGTCACGTTGCAAGAGGAACATCTTCAAGCAATATCAGTAATTCTTCTTGATGAAACTGTAAGTATGTCTACCTGTTAAGCAAAAATAAATGGTCCAATCAACTGATCATGAATAATACCACACCATATGTTAATGCTTAAACGCTGATTAAAGTTATGTTTAATTGTTGCATGAGGGTTCACTTCTGCACATGAGCTACGAGTGAACTGTGACTAATCGGTGAATAGAATATATCAAAAAGTTGATAATGAGGGTTTAACCAAATCCAGTACTCCAAGCGATAGGCATAACCCTGAACCATTTCGAAATTACCGAAATTATTATATTAAAATTTCGAAATTACCGCGGTAAAACTCCAAAGGACCCGACTACACCTTACAATCATCGGATTGTATCGAGCTCCCAGTGGAAACGAAACCTGTTTTTTTTACAAATTTGAACAACTGTTGTCTAATCTGACTAGGTTGTCAGTACTTCATTATTATGGGTGACTTCAACATGGACGTTTTAGACGTAAACAGCCCCATGGTAAAACGGTTTGACGACTTGCTCAGGTCGTTTAGTCTTGATTGGTCGGGAAACACGCCAACGAGAGTCACCCACCATTCAGCAACGGCCATTGACAACGTTGTTACGAACATGACTGACGTAAGGGTGAAAGTGATCAACACCGCCATAACTGATCACTACGGCCAGCAGGTTACTATTAGTGATCATGAGCCAAAGTTGGATCCAGTTATCAACAAAACAATAAATTAGAGACACCAGGCCCACAAACATAACGCTCCTTAACTATCTGCTTTCGCAAGAAAGTTGGTGTTTTCTAAATTTTAAGGATCCTGTTGATGTACAGTTCAAGAAATTCGAAGAGACTTTCAAATTCCATTTAGACGTGAGCTGTCCCCTTAAAACAGTTAAACAAAAACCGAAGCAACAGAAGTGCCAATAGATTACCAAAGGTATCCTGGTCTCGAGAGAGAAATTATTATTTTACTCCGAAATCAAGAAGTACACTACTAATGAAGAGTTCAAAATCTTTTTCAAAAATTACAAACGTATATATAGAAAAGTCATCAAAGCTGCGAAAGCTTACAATTTCAATAAAGCATTGCTCACGTCGAAGAACGTTTAAAAAACTGCCTGGACCATAATCAACAACAAAATTCAAACAAACAAACAAATAGAGCTACAAATTGACAACGAGAAAGTCAAAGACCCTTTAAGGGTTGCAGACGCATTTAACAGTTTCTTTGCTTCGGTAGGGGCTGACCAAGGCCTCCACTCGCCTAGTAGTCAGCCTCTTCTCACCTTAGTGCCGAGCCCAGCAGCCTCCATGGCTCTTGCCCCGGTATCAGAAGAGGAAATTGCCCGGGTTATTAGGAATTTTTCAATGAAAAAATCGAACGACTCCAATCATGTCTCAACGTGGCTTCTAAAACAATGCTCTAAGCAATTGTTGAGGCCACTTGAACACTTGATTAACCTCTCTTTTAACTCAGGGACCTTTCCCTCTTCTCTAAAAACGGCAAAAGTAACGCCAATTTTAAGGAAGGGCGACCCTTTTTCTTTTCAAAATTATCGCCCAATTTCAATCTTACCGGCCTTTAGCAAGATTTTTGAAAAGGCTTTTCTCATGAGAATCGGAGATTTCTTAGAAAGGCAAAACCTACTATCAGCAAACCCATTCGGGTTCCGAAGCGGAAAATCGACCATAGACGCAGTCGCTTGTCTAGTCGAGATGATAGTAAAGGAAATAGAAGGTCGAAGTACAACACTAAGTGTTTTCCTTGACTTATCTAAAGCTTTCAACTGTGTTGATCATGACATCCTGCTTCACAAACTAGAGCATTACGGGATACGAGGAGTGCCACACGCCTGGCTCGAATCATATCTTAGTAATAGGCAACAATTTGTAACAATTTCAGACGTCAAATCGATAGAGAGAGAGCTTCGCTATGGAGTCCCTCAGGGATCCATACTAAGTCCTTTACTCTTTTTGATTTACGCTAACGACGTTGGGTCATCTCTACAACATGGATGAATAGTCCAGTACGCAGATGACACGACTATCTGCTTTAGCTCCAAGTCGAAAACACAGTTAGAAAAAAACACGTTCATAGAACTCAACAACGTAATCCAAAATTTCAATGAGCTAAACTTAAAAACATACCCGACAAAATCATCTTTCATCCACTTCAGCCTACGACAGGCAGACTCAACTTCCACTCCCACAGTCATGTTGGATGAAAGTGAGGTTGAGGAAGTCTGCACGACCAAATTCCTTGGAATTCACCTCGACCGAGGTTTGACTTGGAATTGTCATGTAGACAATGTCTGTGCCAAACTAGCCTCAGGCGTTTATGTTTTCAAACAACTGTCGAAGTATTGCCCAACTCAGGTACTGATGACGGCATACTTCGGAGTAATCTATCCACACCTTTCCTACGGATTGGTCTTGTGGGGAGGATGCTCAGCCGCTAACATTAAACGAATTTCACTCTGCAGAAAAGGGCTGTTCGGATAATCGCTAAACTACATAGGAGAGAGTCGTGCAGACCAGCTTTCAAAAATTTTAAAATCTTGACCTTACCTTCCCTCTATATTTTAGGAACTTGTCTTTTCTTTAGGTCAAAGTGCGATCATATAAGAGGAAGTGAAATTCACTCCTATGAAACTAGAGGAAGGGAGGACTACCGAACTGGGAGACACAGAACGGTAGTCCATAAACGTTTGCCCTCACAGGTAGGAGTTCATCTGGTCAACAGGCTACCAAATTCAATTGAAAGTGTCCCAATGCTCAAGGCATTTAAAGCTAGTCTCAAAAAATATTGATCGCAGAAGCCTTTTACAACACAGACGAGTTTATGACATACGACTGGGAGAACGCGCTACAAACACACTGACCACCGGATGAGAGTGGAATAATTCGAATGAATGAGAGAGAGTGAATGGTAACATTGTAAGTTTGAATGCGACCTCGATGTAAGATTGAATGGAAAATTTTAGTTTAAAAAAAAATCAAGTGACGGTTGCATACGTTTAATTGTAAATGTCAATTGCAATAAAATATTTATTTATTTAGAAATATGTCTTGCACTAATGGACTATGATGGCAAGAGCGGTCATACTTTTGCGCTAGCAAGTGATTCTGTTTCCTGTAAAGTAGGCACTAATTGTTCTAACATTTCGAATCTGTGGTAGGGGTAATATTGTCTGTATTCTTCAATAGTGATAAAAGCACTGACTTCAGATACACCATAAATAAACAGCATATCGGCGACTTATTCACTTGTAGATAAGTGTGGCATTACTACTTCAATTACTATGGACAAAACAATATTTCCACGAACTGAAACTCAATTATTATAAACAGAACAATACGCACATGGACTGAAACTCAATTGTTAGCTCTCAAAATTATCTGAACCCTACAATTGAAATCATATCATTGTTGAATAGCTGCTTATTGTATTGCAACTTATGAAATAAAAATTTCCCTCAAAACATCTTTCTGTGTTTTTAAATCAAATTAAATCAAGTATGTCAACATGCACATGAAGGTACTGCTAAAATCAATCTACTCTATGAAATAATTTTTCATTTAACAATTTAAATTTACAATTTCTTAGTAGAAATTTAATTTGTTTAGTGGGTAATTAACAAGTTATTGTCAGTAAAATGTCACAGACACGCTGTACTGGTATAAATAACATTTTATTAAAAATTTTGGCCCGTTTTTTTGTGAAATCATAAAGTTATTGTTACCCAAAGATGAAAGAATTGGTTTTTCGTTTCAATGTTTTGCATTTGTCACTGGTTATCTTAAAAACTACTGAACTTATAGATTTGGGACCTGTTTTATTCAATTGATCACATATTGAAATAATTTTGTGTGTGCAAAATTGTGAAACCTACTTACATTTCTTGTTATACTTAAACATTTAACGTAAAACAACCCATTACGGTTTTTTGCCATTATTACCTAAAAATGCAACGGCAAATAAAAAAGTCCAGTAAAAAGCCGTTGTGAACGTGTTAAATTCTTCAAACTTGTTTTCATATACCAAACTATAATGAGTTTAAATTTAGTTCCAGAGTTTTTAATTTGTTTAAAAATTTACAATCTCACTAATTATGAGGTACATATTCTGATCCCCTTGAGCTAGAGTGGGAGAGAGTTTTGAACAGAAATTAGTATAACTGAATATTTTAGTATTTTCAAATACATTATTTTATTATAAATAATGGGGTACTGAAGGTAAACAAGGTGAATAATGAAGGTAAACAAGGTGAATGATGAAGGTAAACAAGATATTAAAATATGGATAAAAATAGATTAATGTATCATAATAAATATAAAACACATGGTTATTTAAAAATCCTTTGAAATGTTAATAGCGACTAAATGACGAATAAAAGATTAATAAATGTCAAGATCATGTGATGAAATATATGAGAAGAGATAAGACTATTCTCAGGGTAGCCACGCTTCTGAAAATTCGAAATTCCATGACATTTCCAGGTTTTCCAGACTGGTTTGAGTAAAAATCCAGGTCTTTGGAGAGCCTGTTTTGGCATTATGACATGCAGATATATAACTGTATTGTAACTGAGACAAGCCTTTCACACCACTTAAATCTTCAAATAATAAATAAACTTAAGATTTGAGACAAATAAGGTTTATTTATGCTAAAACTTCAACATAAAGTGAAATACAATCATTCAATCTGCAAGAAACATTTATATTAACACCTAAAATAACAGTCTTGGCATGATGAGATAATATTCTTTGGGAATTACAATTTGTCAAAAAAAAACACTAAAATGGTACAGTTATTCTTATCAAATTAAGACAACCATTTCTTGCATAACTTGACTAGCTACAACTTTAATTGCATTTTTAAATTGTCAATTTCTTGCCGGAAGGCTTCAGCCTCTTATTGTTTATCCACTACTATCATAGTCCTTTTTTGTTTTGTCCTTTCTTATCAGCGACTGCAACTTTGCCTTCCTTTGGTCTGCGAGGTATTCTTGACACCCAGCTCCGGGCCTGATGGCATTTCATGATCATCTTCTTATGAATGTTGATATTATTTGCTCCACAAGCTCTCTTGATCCCCTCATAGATGCGGCACTGGGAAATAAACAACCTCTGTAGAAGGTTGTTATCTAAGGTTCTTTTATTAATAGAGAAACCTCACTCTACTTTAGCATTTCCATGACTTAAAATTAGAATCTTCTTGATTAAAGATTTAAATTTGTCGGAGGCATTGTTTTCAAAGAGAAATCTCCTCCAGAAATTGTGTACGTGCTCGTAAGCTTTAAGGAGAGTCTTTTAATGTTCCCTACTAACCAAACTTCACCTCTCATGATTCAGTTGCCTTGATCTAATTGCTCCAATGCAATATTTCAAGAGCACTTTTCCAATCTCTTGAGAGTAGTGTCGGTTTTGGGACCCAGGAGGAATGGGTCACAAAGTGTTACAGCTAGGCACAGGTCACTTTTAATCGGAGACTTAAGCTGAAGTTTTGTGCACATTGCTTTCAGAAAGTGTAGACACACTGACTTAAACTTAAGTAACTCTTGTTTATCACATTTCACTTTCTTTACTTCATCTTTCACACCAAAATTAAACTCAAAAGTTTCTGCTTCAATCAAGATGTTTTTTGTTTTTTAAATCTACTTTGATTGGAGAGGAAACCTCAGAGAGAACAGATGTTTAACAAACATACTTAACAAGTTGTGCAACAAAACTGACAAGTCGGTGTACAAAAATGGCACCAATTGCTCATTGGCTTGCTACGTCCACAAAAATGGCTCGACAAGACTAGAGATGTAACTGAAAAATGCTAGTTTACCAGTCAATAACTTATCATCTAGTGTCCTAGTGACAACCTTATAGCTATGAGTATCAGGTGGTTTGGGAGCAGCAGGGTCCTTCTTCAAATGGATCTTGTTCAAGTGAGGCACCATTTTGATGGCTCTTTCTGCACACGCTCTACTAAGTAACCACCTCACATTAAAATAATTTGAGAGACATGACGTCTGACTCTGTTACTTCTACATAACATCCTCTCCTGGCAGGAACATCTTTAAAAAAAATTGTAGAGAGCCCTAAGAAATTGAACTAGATTCCACTTAGCCCCATCCTTGGCTCCTGATTTGAACACATTGTTAAGGGTGTGCAACCTACAGATGCCCATGAACAAAAATATAGGATCATCACTATTCTCCGTCTGAAGTTCCTACTCCAGATCTTCACAAACTTTAAATTTACATTAGGTACATCAATAGACAATGAGAAAAGTTTTTTTTTACATCTACGTGCTTTAATTGACTTATGAAGATCAAAATCAAATTGCCCCCAGTGTCTTTAGTCAAAAATCAGAGGAGAAATATGTTGAGGTCACTTCATCACTTACAGGATCCCAATACCTTAGTGCAATATCCATTTGCTTTTTATGGCTAACTTTATTCATGCTTTCGTCGAACTTAGCAACAAAGGCGGATGACTCCTGGACCTCCTTTCCCAGTAGGTCTCAAAAATACTCAGCAATATCAAAGTTCACCAAATAACTAATTTTAGTACGTTAAAGTGAAATTTTTGTCCTGCAATTTGACTGTTTGGAAACACCGACTTTAAACACTTTGGATGCAGCTCCTGCTAGCGGGAAAACCAGCTTAAAACAGCTACCGAAAAATGTTCCATGAACAACTTTTGAATTTCAATGACTTTCCATAACCTCTTTTATTTTCATAACATTCCCGGAATTCCAGAAGCGTGGCCACCCTGATTCTACTAAAAACAATTTCAGCAGCACACAAATTTTAACACAGATTTTCAAAAGTTGTGGTAAACTGCCTTGGGTGTGATCTCTTGCGTGTTAACATAATTAGCAGCAATTAAGTATCTCCTAGAGCTCACATCCAAATATTCACATCCTTACACACTTTCACATCCCCATGTATAATGATGATTCTTCTACAGTTGAGCTTGAAAGTAAAAATAGCCTTTTGCAAGCATAATCGGTTGCACATATTTATCAACTATTCCTGATGCAATCAGCTTGAAATTTAATGTCAGTAAAACTAAAATCAATACTTTTTATTAAACCATTAAGAATTCTCAGACTAATATGTTGTTACTCTCATCAGACTTAAATATGAATTACTAGTAACCTCCTAGTTTACACCACAACTTTTTAAAACTGAAAATACGTTATACAAATACGTTTATACCTTTAAACATAGTAAAATATTTTTGTAAGAATAAATAAAAATGCAAAACTAAAGTGTGAAGACCATTACTTGAGGAATAATGGAGGTGGATGTTGAGTTTGAACAGGTGGTGGAGGTGAGGGCCCCTCCTTTACTGTAACAACAGTAGCAGTGCTGATGGATGTTGTTTTGCTGGATGTCTCGACTGGTGAGGGTGGCAGTATCGGTCGAGGGCTGACAGTGAACAGTGATGAGGTTACTAGCATCTTCATCCCCTCTCTTACTCCCCACTTCTGACCTCCACCATTACTTTTCTGCTAATATGAATAGACATTTTTCTGTACATTCAAAAATAACTGATACTATCCACATTAAAGCTGAGAAGGTTCTTTTCAGTGTTGTGTACTTCAATGTTGTTTGGTAGTGTATACAACTTTCAAATTATGACAGTCAAATTATGGTTGAAGTAAATTACTGCACATGCATTAGTAAGATAACATTTTTAATTAAAAAGTCATACTATCCTAATTTTTCATTTGATTTTTTTATGAGTTGTAAACTTATCAATAAATTCCATACATTTACACACAATGAAGCTATGATGTGAAGGGTTGATTCAATGTGAATATTGAGTCCGTCTCAATGAGTTACCATATATTTGTAACACATATTTTGTAATAAATATAAGAATATATAAGAATTGGGACTGTAATATATAAATTATATGTAACCGTTATATTGGTTAGATGTAACTTTTTTATTACCACACATTAGGAGGTAAAGCTTTGTATGGCTGTGAGGTTCCAAATCCTATTAATTTCAGCCTAGATTTTGGAGCTTTATTGCTTGTATCTGGATCAGTAAGAAAAGGCTCCTTTGAAACCCCAAAAACATTTTGTACTATGTTTCCTTCTTGTCTTAAGCGTAGTTTGGTAGTTGGTGACATAAAGTTTTATTAGTAATTTTTATTTATATCATAAAATACTTCTACTACTACAGGTTATGCTGGCACACATTGATGTCACTTTGACCAACATGTAAAGTACACTTGTACCCACATTGTCTGCTCATATGACTACTTAGTCCGGGTACACATTTCATGGTATGAACTTAATTTTTCCATAGGAGCAAAACTAGTCATGTCATTTTTTATTGTTAACACCATTTTTGTGGCTACAGTCATCATAGTTTCCATTAGAGATTGG
The DNA here is from genome assembly GCF_021130785.1 of Homalodisca vitripennis. Taxonomy (NCBI): domain Eukaryota; kingdom Metazoa; phylum Arthropoda; class Insecta; order Hemiptera; family Cicadellidae; genus Homalodisca; species Homalodisca vitripennis. Next base: position 179,621,440 of record NC_060210.1, read on the forward strand.
CTTTCTTGCTAGGCCGTATGCTGTATATTTTGTATTCTGCCAAACATTGTATGTACTGACTCTCATATTGAAAGGGGGCTCAGTAAAATAGTACTGGACATTGAAAGTGTAAATGATGTGATCATGCAATGATAGCAATTGTGGTTATAATTTTTACACAAAATAAGTTACACACCAATTTGAAATTTCGTATAATTTTAAACATACAAAATCAATAGTATGACATTCTTGTTTCGTTTGACATCAGGTAAAGAGTTGGGCACAATTACAGTGGAAATTGAATTTTTTTCATTAAAGAGAAGTTACATCAGCATTCTGTAATGAGATTATTTTTCTATTGAACTATGATGAATAATATTTTGTTCAATCATATAATAGAGTTAGTTACATCAACCAGTAGTAGCAAAAAACATTATTTTTTTATAGCTTTCTAAGATTTGTATGTTTTAAAACAGTGTTAAAGTAGTCATTAAATATATCAGTACAAACCTGTATGGAGTGATCATCACTACCCAAGAACCAAACAGGTCTAGTTCCTTTACTCGCACCGTCACTGATTTTTTTCTTCCCATCCACATCCTCAGCTCGATCATCCTCAAATGAACCCTTGAAAAGAAATAGGCAGTTGTATACTTGGTATACCCAATAGTACAGTATAATAATCAGTCGGTATAAATGCACCAGGGATAGCAGTACCTGTGAGCTGCCATGAGCTGTGCTGTCAGACTTGCTTTCAGGGATTGCCGCAAGTTCAGACTCTGTCTCTTCAGCTTCTGTGGAGTATCTGGAAAGCAAACAGGTATGAGAATGCAAGAATATTTCAGAATAAATGCCAAACTTTAAAACAAACAAGTCTATCAATATAATATCTTGCATATTCTGAAGAATCAACACAAGATTTTAACAAACAATCTTTGCGTCACTATTATGTCTTGTACATACTTGTTCACTTGTTACATTTTAAAATACGGTTTTTTGGTTTCCCCCCCCCCCCCCACCCCCCCCCCCCCCCACCCCCCCCCCCCCCCACCCCCCCCCCCCCCCACCCCCCCCCCCCCCCACCCCCCCCCCCCCCCACCCCAATTAAAAAGTCATTCAGTTAACTTCAAGTTTAAATTAATTTAAAATAGTATACATCAAACTATTTATTTATTTTAAATACTTTTGGTTTAGTATTTTGATTCATTTTATTAATACTAAGTCTGTGAAAATAACCTTCTGCAATACATTTGAAACATATTTGAATTTCTTGAAACATGATTGCATAACTCAGACATATTATGTCAACCTGCAGGATTTGGTCTGCTGCAGATTTATATCTCTATAACACAGTAAACTAAAGAACTTCTACATCAACGTTTCTTATGACATTTAACATCGGTAAGATGTTATCCTAAAGAATGTGATACAATATTTATTTTATTTTTAAAATAAAAACAGTCAAAAAAAGTTTTTAGGTGATTGAAAACACAGTGAAATCCATCACTGTGATAAATACTAGACGTATTATATTAAGTGATTCATAATAAATGAAATGATCACTCGTTTTCCATTAAAAATTGTTACATTACATTTTACAAATTTGATCAATAACAGCACACAAAAATTGCTAATTCCTGTGAGAAAGTATAAATATTATGAGCGATACTTAAATGCTTGAGAAATCATTAGTTAATTACGAAAATGTAATAAGGTAATTGCAATGAAACAAAATTTATAAAATACTATTCCACATACAACCACACCAACCAGTTTTTTGTGGTAGATAAATAACTGGCAGTAATATTTATCTTTGTGCAAATATTTTACATTACATAAATAAGTAACAGCTTTCAGCGGCCAAAAGCCAAGCACAACAAGCTGGGTATCGCCATGAAGCTGATAGGACTGTCCTGAATCGTTACTTATTAAAAAAACTTCAGTACATTTTGGATATGTTTATAAAACTATTAAATAAATTACAATAAAATAAACTTGTAATAATAATATATATCTAAAAAATTGTAATAAGTATGAACACTAAAAGTAATACAGTAAATAAATCATATAATAAATCAGTTTGTTTTTAAAAGTATTTAAAAACATTTTATGCAGTTATTTAGACTCACAGTGAAATTTTAATGGCAATTGATTTTTGTTATATATTTTATGTCTTGCACATTCTATAACATTAATATATACTGAAAAACACTAACTCTATAAATCTAAATCTATCATCTAAGTCTGCAGATACATTTTTACATCCATCCATCCCCTCAAATTACTTTAATGCCACCCACTTATTATAAAACCTTAACCTAAAAGTATTTAGGCTTTTTGAGATAAAGGGATTTTAGACATTTTAATAAAAAGCCAATCTTAGAAGATGTACTTCAAGCATCATGGCACTCTAACCCAGTCAACCGCTATTGAATGATTGATGTATTAAACTTTTGAGCATCAACGTCCTGCTGGGAGGATGGCCAATTTTCCTCCCAAAACTCCAGTATCATACTGGTTGGAAGTTTAATAAATATTTGTTAATTATTAATAAAAACAGTTTTTGCTTACATAATGTACACAAATCATTTTAAGAAAGGCCTTGTGGATTAGCTGTTATTTGATGCTGGTTGAGATAATCCTCTTGAACCAGACAAAATAAAAAATAACTGTTGTATAAGCAACACAATTACTACATGTCAAAAAGGAAAGCAGAATAAACTGTTCGCAAAATGCAAAATGTGCCAAAAATGCTTACATCTGTTTTGTTTTGCCCAAGCACAAGACAGTGATAATATAGGACTTCTATGTCTAATTCTAATTTTTCCTTGCTTCTGCTAAGTATTAAGTATAAGTTAAACCACAATAATTCATCAGTGTATTTATTCTGTACTTAGCTTTATGAATTTTAGCTTTTGTCAATAGTCAATTAATGAAATGCTTTATTAAAATGTTCATCAAGAACAGCAAAAGCGTCAAATCTTAAAATGTACGTTTTGTAAAAAGATTAAAAATCTGTACATTACAAACTCAGAAACTCCTCCAGTCTGTAAAATGGATGTTCCAAAAGCCATTGGTTTAACTTTATCCTGAAGATTGAGTCATTGAGTATCCTCATGTCATGTGGGTGGTTGTTGTAGAATTTGGCCACTGTACAAAGGCTTTTTCCATCAAGCTTAAGGTACGGATGGGCAAAATTTAATTTGACCTATACAATGCATGGTTTTGATGCATATTATTTTCTGTACAGAACCCATAGCTCTTTGCATACAGGATGGCTTGTTTTATGTAGAGTGCCAGAATAGCCTTTATTTTGTATGTCATATAATCTTCACAACAACTTTCCATGTTATTAAGGCCAACAGTAATTCGAGTTTACAATGTCAATTTCTTTTAAAAATTAGTACTTGATAGTTCACCTAATCCATATTTTAGATGTGACTAAAAAATATAAAAAGGGACACTCTTGTTGGATTTATATTGGCAATATGTTTTATTTTCCCAATGATATACATAGCAGAGCTCAATTTCAGCATTCATCCACATGTGAATTCAAAGAGAGTCGCGGTAGTGTATGGCCATAAACTTAGTATTGTCTTCCTCTGTTCCATTGTTACGTATGTTATTGCAGGTACTCGTAACCGTTAAATACCTGGTATGCATTAGTTTCTTCAACTAAAAATAATCTATTTTATTTTAATTATATTTATGACCTAGTCATTGAGATATTAGTACTGATGTGAGATGTATAATGCAAGCAATGTATTGATGCTAAGTTTTTCAGATGACACATATCTCAACATGAGTGTTGTATCATCCTTGTAAGCATTGTGGCTGCATGTTCTGTTAGGTAGCTAGGGAAACCCCCAAGAAAAGGTTTAACAGTGCAGGGCCCAACACAGATCCCTGGGGTACACCATGTGGCCTTTATTTTACTTTATTGTTGAGTCCTTGTGTTGAAGTAATTTCCAAAAATTGACAAAATAAAGTTCTTGGGCCTCATCAGTGATCAAAACCTCAGCTGGGACATGCATATCATTAAGAGAGTAAATTTTGCAATATATGTGATAAATAGACTATGCACATAATGTAGGCTCCATTTTAAAGATGGTTTTCCATTCCCATGTGCAATCCTAGGTCAAGTATAGAATAAGTGTCATGGAGGACTTAATATTCTTCATAAAAACTAATTTTCTTATTTTGAATAACAAAAAGCTCTTAAAATAATGTTAAAAATGAAACAACATGAATCTGTACAATATTATTTTACTTATTATAGTTTGTATATTCTGGAATATATAATGTATATTAGAAGCCATTACAATCAGATCGATTATGCAAAACCACCCATACAATACAAGAAATAAAATAAAATAGTCCTTCCTAAACATAATTTTGGTCATTTTACAAAACAGACTTTGTATGCAAGAACCATTTTTTTTTTAATTGTATCCCTCAAAATAATATCTAATAAATGGAAGTTTTTATTCTATGAATGATTTTTATTGATGTAGTAGAAAAAGGAATAATTAACTATTTATTTTTTAAATTTATGTTATCATCATTATTTATAAAACTAAACTGACTCTATTTAATGTACAATTGTACGAGTATATGAAATAAATAAAGATATTTTAACTTAACTAGTTTTATTTAGGTCATTAGGTCAATTGGTTTTTGTTCCTTTTAAGTAGCTTATGAACCACTCTGGAGTATTACCCTGGACTCCAAGCATATCCACTTTTTCTAGGATCAAATTGTAGCATATGCAATTAAAGCAGAGGCAGATTTAGATTTGAAATGATTTGCCATGGGGTATCGCGATAATGCCACCCCTCCTACCCAAATAATTACATACAAGATTTACCTGAATATATGTAGTTCAAACAGCAATATATTCAGTTGAGTTAAATACGCTGCCTATAATAGACGTTTTATATCATTTATCTATAGAACGCTTTAAGCCATTGGCTTATACATATTTTTACTATCAGCTCAACTGCAGTTATCCTATTAAAAATGCTAAAAAACGTAAGAGTTTTGTTATATGTTTATGAAAAATTTATTTTTCAAGTTATTTGGTTATATTTTATATCTTTTTGGATTAACATGAAATGGGCTTTAATAATAAATAGATAGTGATATATTTGGTTATAATTTAAAAATAATAATGCTGTAAAAACTAAAAAAGTTTTGGAATTTTTTAAATAAAAAAATTTTTTTACTCAAATAATATAAAATAAAATACCCCATTGTTGCTTTTATTTCATTTGAAATGTATTTCTCTACCTAGCAATACTAGAATATGTATATATATATATATAGGTATAGTTTGTCAGAATAAAGGTTTTTTTCTAAATACTGAAAATTTCAAGAATAATGATTTTTTCTCTTTTAGTACACTAAATATTATTAGTGTACTACAAGAATATTATTCTTATAGTAAATTATTATTCCTTTAAATTTCAATTAATTGTAGTATTGCAGTTTTTCTTATGTGTTACAATAATATTAGTCTAATTTATACTAACATTTGGTTGAAAAAGTAGTTAAAAAAAATTATTTAGATAGCGCTGTACTTGTCACGGAACGGTTCCATGATATAAATTTTGAGCCCAGACCAGCTGTCACGGAACCGTTCCATGATACAAGGCCAATGGGTTTAAGCCAGTAAATCACTAATGAAATAATAAATAATACAAAATGGCTATATGGTAAAAGAAAAAGATATCAATATATATTCTGTGGATTGGAAGAATACCAGCACAATTTCTTGGATCAACTAAACAGTATAAATTTGCCATGAGTTGAGCAGAGAAACTAGAAATTTGCGTAAGAAGAAGGAGAGATAATAGGAAGGTGAAGAGGGTTTCCCTCTATTATTCATTTTAAAATATCTAGTAAAAAAAATGCTCTTAAAGTCCAATGATTCAAAATTAGTTTCTTCCAATTGTGAAAATCCTGACACTGCTATCTATTAACTACTACAGTACAGCTTGAGAAACAAAAGAGAAATTGTGTTAGAGCAAATAATAATGACTGAAGTAATACCTGAAATAAAAAACTGATTGTTGTCAAATATTACTGTTTTGGCTGCATGTGTATATTAGCTACTACATATTTCTGTGTATCATTTTGTTACTTTATTTTCCTTAACTCAACGACCAATAAACACCTAATGAGATATTATATTTATATAAAAACAACTCAGGCTGTTTAGAAACCGGATGAAAAATTTATTCTCATGGTATTCTAGAATATTTTAGACACCTGAAATTACTTGTGTAAATCCAGTAAGTAGCTAAGAACTCCAATTTTGAGAGTATTATATCTTGTGTCAAGTAATCCTGCATTAGAAATTACTTGCCAAAGGAAATGTAACAGGCCTCAACATTAAATGTTAATACTGGGCCAGTTTCAATAAAGATTATCTTGAATCTTTTCCATATTCATAGGATACAAACTATTCAACATATTCTACCTATAACCTTAATATAAACTGTACACATGCTGTAACCAGAAAACATACAAAATTTTAACATTCTTCATATTTCTTAATATTGAATAACAGTACATGTGCCACAGTCCTCAACATCACTTACAGTTAATAATTGTTATTATGTCTCATACACAACATCAATCAACAATTGTGTGTTTATTTGGCAACTTTGTATCTCATGATGACAATCTCCAATACACGACATCTGATCTTTCAAATTTCACGTTCCTTTCGTTGTATTTTTGTTGGGAGGCAACTGATTTAAATGTGAATGAACAAAACATCAGAGTATCTAACTGTTACTCTAACTGTATTGTTCCTACCGATGCAATTGAAAAATTGGCAATTGGACTCTTCTTAGTTTTAACCCATCCATTAAATTGATTTAGCTCAATGTACAGGTATTTGCTCAAGTTGTATTCTCTTCTTGCAGGTACTTGATAAACAGCTATTCTCTAAAATTTTACAAATTAATTGATAAATTTCAGCTGCGGTACAGATTGGATTATGTTGTGTTCTTCTGTAACCATCCATTTGCTGAAGAGTTACAGTTTGCATACAGTCAGTAACACACAACTGTAAATTTTGCTTAAGTAGTTTATAATATGCTGATGTGCTTTGTCAAAATATCCAGCTGCAGTTATTGTCCAAGTTTACTGTCGGTATAATGCAACTGCATTTAGGGCCTGTGAACGTTGCCAATAACTCGCACTGGCATTTGTGGCTACGTCTCCACTTATAATGCTGTTATGGCAACTTTTAAAACTGTTGCAGGGATAAAGTGACTTAAGTATTTGGAGAGTTGAAACTTCATGAAATAGTTCAAATATTAGTAATGTCTGAAAAATTTACATTAGATGTAGCTAAAAGTATGATTTATTAATGGAGGTCGTTATTCACCAATATCTGTTATACTTAATCCATAAACTATGTTATGCTTATTGAAGGCAACAGACCTTAGTAGTATTTAGAGAAGACCTGATAAATTTAAAAAGTCGGAATTGTCTTTAAACTAGAACAAATAATAAATTGTGTTCTCAGTATTAAACGATCTTTGTCGTAACTCAATACATTGACTAATATAAACACAGATATCACAATATATAAATAAACATTTGTGAAAACAACAACAAACACTTAAAAACAACAATTTTACTAAATCAATAAGAAAACTTGTAAAATCTAATTACTGAACTATTGCAATAGAATTATTGCTTCATGAATTTACTATACATAAGACAACAACAGAAGACCAACACAAATTTAATTATATACAAAAAAACACCAAATGACAACATCCAACATAAATTAACAAAAAATTTAAGAACAGAGAACAAAATTATTTTGAACACAGTTATGATTTTCCCTCGCAATACATAATATGTTATTAAGTTGCCAACTGTAGTGAGCGGAAGAGAGCATGCAGTGCTTGAAGCGTTATAATTAGCCTTACAGAAGTTCCCTGACTGCAGTCCCACCAACACTCTGTACATATAAAGTCCGGACAATACACGCATGTTGGGTAGGAACATTTAGACATCAACATGAAGATTGACAACACACAGAGATGGAAACAGATAGTGAAGATATTAGACTTCGCAACAATCTCCTTTCTTATTGAAACTTCTCTCAATAGTGAGGCCTCTTTTTTCTGTGTCTTGATAAGAAACAAACCTTTAATTGTTCATTTTGTTTGATCCACTTAACTATAATTCTTCTCCTGCATGATTATTATCATGGCTAATTTATAATTACAACTAATATACATAAAATTAATAGTTTTATATTTCTCAAAATCTAATAATTTAATTATTTAAGTACCTACCTTATCCAATATATATTTTATCTTCGGGATATTAATTTTTTTATCATAAAATATTTGTCAAGTAAACAAGTTAAATACATGTGCTCAAAGATTATATTAGGTACTTTAAAATGTGTAGAAATGTAGAATATATTATGTATTATAGTTCTTTCTCAAAAATTCTGATTTTCTTAAATAAACATTCTAAAAATATGTTTTTTAATTAAATATTAAAAGTTAATTAATGAATTGTTTTAATTGAAATTTTTAAGAATGTACCCGCAAACCTTGGCCTGGGGGTTGGATTAGAAACTATAGACTGTCCATCAGTATAAGTTGCTACAACATTTTAACAAATTCTGTTTATGGGTACTTTTAATAAAAATCATATATTACTACTTTTTAGTATTACCAGTTTTTTAAATAACTTTAATATTAATATATTTAATAGTGTTTTTAATAAATAATTTTTCAATGCTTTTTTATTTATTTTAATATCTTAGGATCCATTCTGTTCTCAGATTTGTATGTTTTATTTTACTTTAAAAATTTAGCAATAACATTTAAATAATACAAATGTTATAATTTGAATTAGTCAATACTGGGTTCCGTCAGTGGGAACTGCTGAATTGTATTAATTGAGTGACTTTTACAAATGTTGTGTCATCTTTCTTCTGATTCAAAAGTAGCCATTAATAAAAATGTATACAAACAAATTATATACTATTGATACTGTTACTGTAACCATTTTTAACCAAACTGTAATTCCTAAATAAAAATTTAGAAAAATAAAAACTAAATATTACAAAGAAACTTATTTAGTATCACAACAAAAATTACAATATTACTACATTAAGTTAAATGATGGATGAAAATAAAATTCATACATTTTCATTTGAATCTGACAATTGTGATACTAAAGAAAAGACCATGATAAAAAGATTTGTATATTAAAATAAGTTAAATCATTTGTTTTAATTTACATAATTGGTTTATAAATTGGATAGTAAATAATATTAACTCCATTACATGGAATTAAAACAAATCCTTTTTTCTTTAACTTTTCTTTATTACTTTTTAGTTTTATACACTTTTTTAAGTCCTTTAATAAAATAAACAGCTTCATTACCATATTTCTCTGCTAAAACACCAATATAGCAGTCAGCCATAAAATAAGCTAATAAACATAAGCTAATCACCAATAAAATCAGCTACATCTAAATTTATTATTTAAAACAAAAGCAGATATTTTTTAGTTTGTATTAGTATTTAAATCTTTCCAGTATTTAATTTAGTATTTATTTGTTTGGAAAAATATTGGGTAACTCATATTCTACTTCTCTTATTTTGTTATCTGTTTCTAAATTCTTTTTATACTTTTCATGTTCTTCTTTTAAATTATCTAGATATGTTCTTTTTCTAATTTCCACATTTATTTATTATAATTCTTGTTTCCGTTTTAGTAATTTAAAAAAAATATATAGATTAATGGATAAATTTTTTTCAATGTATTTGGATATAATTTGTTTGTAATATCAAAATTTTTTGACAGGTAATAAGAATAACATTTTTGGTATTTATTAATTCTAATTCTCCTATGTTGGTCCTTTCTGAATTGTAGAAAATAAGGTATTCGATTTAGAAAAATCCTTACTAATATTAAGGAAATTCAGTATTTCAGTAAGTATTCAGTAAGTTTTTTAAATATTTCACAAACTGTTTAGTCAAATTATAGCGTGAGAACTTCAAATAATTCCTTTAAAAGTGTTAAAACTATTTTTGTATTACACATTTTTATTAATACATAGTCTTAGAAGAATTAAACACAATTGGAGAGTAAAGATATAAAGAATACAAAAATTTTAATAAATTAGAATACAACAAGAAATATTGAATTTTGAGCAAATGAAAGATAAACATGGGTCAACAATTATAGCAGGATTATAATATTTTAAAGTTTATTTGCCAAATTGATTTGAACATGTTTTGGATGGTAAAAATATTAAAGAAATTAATAAAATAGATAATTTACATTTATGAGGGTAGTCTGAAAAGTTTCCAACCTCAACGTGAAGATAGCAGCATTCGAAATAAAAGCTACTGAATTTCGTTGTTAATTTGTTCACAGTTACTCAAGTACTACTCAAAGTTTCAGCCATTGTGGATGCACAGTTTTTATATAACAGCCGTTTTAGTGAGTTGATGTGAGTTTTTATGTGAAAATGGACAAAATCGAGTATCAAGGTGTCGTTAAATATTTGTTTTTGAAAGGCTTATATAAGTTGAATTCTGTTGTATGGGGAATTTGCCCATTTACCATAGTGTTTTTAACTATTTCGAAGATGTTCTCTCTGTCCAACAGATGATCACAGATTCTCTGAAAGACACTGAGGTAGCTAATTTCAAGGCAACCTTTGCAGTGTAGAAATCATGTTGGCAGTGGTGTACTGAGGGCCTCTATTATTAAAATACTCTTTAACATAACGGTATGTACCGATGGGATCATATAATTTCTTTTTGTCAGAATCAGTCTCATTAATTTACTAACAAACCTTGTGAGTATTAATTCATTAAAACATGTTACCAATTGGTCATTAAAGTAAATTACATTGCAACTTATCTGTATGAGCTATTAAATGTTTTATAATGTAAAAAGTTAAATTTGACAATCAACTGATTATTAATCAGTAGTTAATTGAATAATTACTGATCTATCTTAACCCGCACCACTTGGATGGAAATAACAGAGAACACCCAACAGAGATGGCCACACATGCAACCCACATCGTTGCAGCTGTGTGTAGGTCTTACACTTCGTTTCGAGGCTAGCAATCACAGGCCACAAACAAGGCCCACCGCTATTGTGGCACTACAGCTCAAATGGCCATGCTCGAGACCCACTATACTACACCACTATTATTTCAAATACAAAATAAATTCCTTGTCCTTGCCCTATAGGCTTGACAACTGCTGCTTTTGAGAAATGTTCTATTACTTTAGTTTTTTGAAGTACAACATTCTTCTACTGCTAGTGACATAACAGTTAATTTTATTATTTTACTAATGTTATTTTAATATTAAATGAGTCATCAAGGTTAATTGTAGTAACCTAGGTTCTAAGGGAATAAGACAAATTATTGAAACCCTCGAATTTGAAGATATTGATTGTAATTTTGACTATTTCAATGGAATTGACATTGAGCACAATGGAGGACTAGAGATGAACATTGATAATTTTTTCTATGGTGACCATGAAAGTGATTTTACCTGTGTTATGTGTTAGATGATACCTTGTTACCTGAACTTAAGATAGGTCTAAAAGATTCTGACAATAGTGACTAAAGAAAATTCACCATAAGCAGCTCAACCAGATCATCCTACTACAAATGGCGAGTGGTGTGAGTGGAGAGACAATGACAACTTTTGAGAAGTGTTCTTATAAAAGCAAAAGTGGATTTCATCTACCACAAGGTTTTGACAAAGTAGATAAATGGCTTAGTTTAGTGAATTATAAATACGAAAGGCTTAATGGTAACTTTCATATTCCTTATGAAAAGGAACAGATGAAAGACTGTGCCGTGTGTAGCAATCGATCAATACCAGGTGGAAGGAAATGGACCAGATTTTACTGCAAGATATGCAGCAAGGAATCAGCACTACACCCAGGTCAATGTTTCTTGAAATAGCACATGTTCAAATGAGCTATAATACAACATGAGCTATAATAAAAACTGTACAGTAGTAAATATTTAATATTGGTTAATTTGTCAGCTTGTACTGTACCTTTTTATTGCTCACAAGGTACGTATATGTTTTCCTATTATTTCATTTATTTTCAATAATAAAACTCATTGTAGATAAAATTATTAATTTTAATCAATTGAATTGTAGATTAAATTTCTACATTTTACGAAATATTTATTTTTATACTTTATTATAAACACTTATATTCACTCTAAGCTTCACAGTGTAGTTTTTACTTCTTAACAATAAAATTCATATTATATTTATAATTAAACCAAACTGCAATTTTTGACATTTTTATCTTGTATTATGTTATAATGGTATTATAATTTGTAATTAAAGTTGAATTGTATTATGAAACAACAATTTACTACTGATTTATCGCCCATAATCATGCTCACGATTACCAATAAAAACTATATAATTCTATAATATAGTTTTTATGAAACATAACCAATAATTTACATTATAATCTGTTGTTTACATCAGTGTAAGTATTTAAATCTTATCATACAACAATATTATGTTCAATGGAAATTGAGTCAGGTGAAGCCGATTTTGAGCTACCCGGGAAAATAATTCCGATCTGGCAGCGTTAAGAGGTAAGAAGTGAATTCCGAATAGGTGAAAGAACGTGCAGTGAGCCTTTAGCATGACCGCTTGATCGGGGAGGACTGCGCAATACATTGAATATCCGAGTGTACTAAGAGACAAGACTGGGTCCTGAGCATGGCCTTCAGAAAACTAAGGGTTAACGTCTTTTGCAATAAACAAACATCATTAGACGTTAACATAAACAAATATACACACATTTCATTTCATTCATCTGTTTTCAGACAAAATTTAAGTCAAAAGGACAGTAGTGGCAACATCCAAGTCATAGAGTGAACAGCTGGCGGTTATCAGCAATATGGAACCATCTCTACTCTAACTTGATAAGTATACTTTTAAGTAAGGAGGCATTTAGTAAGTATCCCATATCTTATTGGTCATGAATCTTTCATAAAATCTCCTGTTTTTAGTTAATAAAGTTTGAATATTTCATATGGCCACCATTTTGAAACATAAATTTAATTTTTAACCTGACTGAATTAGACTACAAATTCTGTAACGTTTTCATTTGAAACCTTTATTCAATTAAAAGATGTATTTCTAAAAATACAAATTGGCATGAGAGTATTATATGTTATATGACATTTCTTACTTATTTTGACCTGACATATCATATGACAAAAGTATGATAGAACAATTTATGGACGTCTAGTATAAAAATTACATACCTTTAATATGACAAAGAAATCAAGCATTATCATTTAAAGTTTTCTTCTGACTTCCTAAAGCCTGTCACCATAACACTGACAAACGATGAAATAAAATTAAAGTAAATTTTTAGGTTTATTATTAATGAGTTGAATTTTACTGGGTAATCTGTTAGTATTCAAAGAGTAGGTAATAAAAATATCTGTCTATGATAAAATTTACTTATTTTCAGTAACAACCACAGAGATTTTTCAAAATACTTACATAATTTGTAGCCCTAAGTGATGACCAACATTTGTAAATTTCACAAAATAGTTTTAAAAACTATAAAAATATAACTTTTTTGGGAAGAATATAAATTGTTAGGAAATTAAAAGAAAATTTTGCAATTTGAAGTCCAAACAAAAGAAACAAGAATTAATTAAGTTAATTTTTTTAAATTTATGTATTAATAATTGAAAATATTATGTATTGTAGGTTGAAGACAGTTTCCTCACAGTTCAAGTTTCAATAACAAGAGACTGGGTGGAAGATACACCGCAGATGAAGACATTTAAAGCGTTGTAGAGTCAGACACATAAATGAACACAGGTACAACACACCTTATTGAACCTGTAAGGCACTTCATTATCCTTTGGTGTGGTTTGGGCCTAAACAAATTAATGCACACAATTAGAAGCAGGAGTGCTTTCCATTACATTTCGTCCTCTGGTTTCCTCTCAACAGAAATATTATTAGTTCAGCTGAAACAACACCCTACATTAAAATCATTCAGTTTTGATTTTATTTCTTTTAGAAATATACCACGGTTTTAAATTCAAACGTATGCTATTAAAAAGTAAAAAACGTACAAACGTTCTGATTAAAACGTTGATTTCTGGGTACATTATTTAAATTCTAATCACTTCAAATAATTATTATAAACGCAGTGTATAAATCCATTGTCAGGGTGTTGAAACAGCTTTACCAATAGATATTTATTGTTCATCTGTAGTTTCGCTCTTTTTATCTATTTCATTTACAAGTATTAATTATTGTATTTAAAAAATATTATGATTTATTTTTCTTGGTATTTAATTGTTTTGAAATTATGTTTCAGACAAATACAAGCACTAAATGTAAATAATGTGTTTTACTAAATGCCAGATACTTTAATATAAAAAACAGCAGTAAAAAGTTGTACTGGAATGAGAAAATCAACCCAACAGTGATACTTGTGTGAGAAGAATAGTGAGTGCCATTATATTACAGAGTAAATCTACGCGTACTTCATTTCACTGATACATTCTAGATTACATGGAATCTTTTAGGCCAAACTACTGCGCTTTAATTCACATTGAACATCTGCCAGCATTTCAATTATAAAAGTGACTTTTAAGATACTGTACTAGTTCTACTGATACTACTGTACACTGTAACTGCAGTGATGACTCTGCTAGTCTGCTGCCTGTGGGTCAAGTATGAGATCTGATGATCTGGTGATGACCACAGCACACTACTACTGTACTAATCCACAGTGACAGTGATGATGGCATGCTAAGCTGTCAGTTCCAGCATCTCTACTTGGGCATCATATTCATAAAAGTCCTTCATCATCTAATCAAAATGATGGCAGTATGTTAGTTATGTTAGGACTTATGGCTCTTCCTTAATTATAAGGCTGTATTAAATTTTATCAATAATTAACATTGTAATAAAAACTTAATTTTACTTACTAGTTATTGGTTTTGACAACCAAAATGTATAGTTGTATTCATTAAAACTATTATTATTATGGTGCAATTTGGTTGTGCTCAACGTTCAAAAATTCTCTGCACCGGAAGTGAACAATATGTTGTGAGTTCTTTGCAGGATAGAGTAGTAAGAATGTTCATATCTTGTAAGAAACCTTTTAGAAGAATAAATTATTCACAGTTGGTTAACAAATAATCAAATGTACTTTTCAAAATGTATAAAAAATAATAATTGGATAATTTATTCAGTGATGATTTGACATTATTCGTAAAATATATATTTGTTTAAGATGTAAACTTAAACTAAAAAGGAAGGTAGATTTAAAATCCACCGCCAATTTTTTTAATACAAAATATATATATATATCCATAAAACATCGATAGAAACTTGAATTTCTTGTGACAGTACAGTTTAGATTTCATGTATTTTGATAGATTCCATTGACTATTTTAGACTTTTGGGCTTATTTCATAATTACTGGAAAGAGGAACACAAGATATTACACTTTCTTTATACTCTATTATGCACCATTTCCTCTGTATCGAATATAATATTCTTTAACAAGGAATTCTTCTTCAGCATTACTACTTTTGTTGCATACTTAAAAATCAATTATTTGAAAAAAGATATTTCAGTCTTTAGGTTTCGACCCTTTTGGACAATCTTTCCCAATGCTTAATTTCTCCTAGCTATAATAGACAAGCATAAATTGAAAAATGTAAACTTTTCGCTAGATTAAAATTGTTTTTAATTATAAATAACAACACACAATTAATGTGTAAGGGTAATTAATTTTGTTTCTGAAAATTAAAAACTAATAATTCATTGTAAGTAATAAAAATGTGAGCTTTTAAGATGGTAGATATAAACAAACTACTAAATAAAATGAGAAAAATATTGTTAGGAACAGTTTTGCACAATTTTTTTTTTTTTGTTTAGTTAGAAAGAGCCATTAGCCTGTCGGGTAGCAAGGGTGAGTGCTGTGAGGTGCATCATGACCCACGACTGATACACCGATCACAGCGTAATTACATGAGGCATGTTGACGAGCACACCACCCACTGTGTGTATCTCGAGTAGCGGCATGTTGATCACCACATCTGGCTTGGGCTCAGCTTTCTTATCCTCTCCAGGACTCTTATGTTCATCAGGTATTTCTTGAAGTGGTGGCTGTAATAAACAAACAATCCTAATATATTATCTATTCACATACAATGGAAATTATAGTCAAATCTCTATAGATGGTTATCAAATTCTAAGTAATGGCAAACTTTTGAAAGACATTGAGAACTAAAAGATAAGAGTTCAAATTGAAACTGTAACATTTGCCAGATGAAAAATGAATACATCAACTTCATTCAGTTTAAAATCTATTTTTTTAATGCATGCAGATTCTGTGATGCTATTGTGGCATGCATGATAGTTGGTCGTACCAAAGATGCCTTAAAGGTACTTTAGAATTTATTTTTAAAACTGATTATGCTTAGTAATTATATTTTATGAACATTATGTATACAAGAATAATACATAGCACATATTAATTTTGTATCAACAATATGTAATCAAACAATAATAACATACATGTTTTTGTCCCCAAATAATCTCCAATATTTGGTTTTTTTTTTTCTCCTAGGACAAGAAGCTTATAATTGCACTTAGTCCTGTAAGAACCTTTGCGCTGCTGCTTCCGGAGTGATAGGATATTCAGGATGGTAAGGTTAGAGAGTAGGGGCCGCCTCCTATCGAGATCCATGAGGAAGAATTAGGGCACTACATCTCAAAGTCATCCCGGAAGAAGGGGAGGCCAGCTCTGAACCAGCCTCTCCAGTCAAAGTAGGCAGGGGGTGGCACACCCTTGTTGAGGTTAACAAGAACCTCTGAGGTAAGGGAGCAAACCCCACCAACTCCAACAGTCTTCTTCCACAGTAGACTAGACCTATCGAATTGCCCATGAACCCCAGAATCTCAACATTTGCGGTTAGTGATGTGCCGCTACTGGACAACCATAAGGTTGCCCAGGTTGAAGTGGCACATCGGTTTTTGCTGTGCCCAGTAGTGGGTTCAACTGGTAGGTATAAACCAGCCAGAAGTGATCCCTGCTGGGTGCCAATATTTGGTTAGTCTACAGAATAAAAACACTGTTGCATCAAACAATGCTATATTTATTTTTGTAAAAAATGTATATGTATACGATACGTTTATGTTTTACAAATTTTATGGTGACTAGGTAAAAAGTTTATACTAGTAAAGAACAAAAGTCCACCAGTCAGAGCTATAAATATAATTTGATACATGTAACATCTCATATATACAAGTTAATAAATTGTGTATTTATTATTTAAAATAATGCAGTTCCAATTTAATTTTAAAATTTAACTTCAATTAAAAATTAGTAATATACACACATCAGGAGGATGGGCAGGATTCTCCTGAGCTATATAGAGGACCAGCTCCAAAGCCAATTGGTGCCAGACGATGGTTAACTCACAGTGAACACACTCGGTCTTGGCTGAACCCTGGCAGACATGTGTTGCCAACCATGATGCCTGCATCATCCATTGCAGCAGCCTGCAAGCGTCCTGGGCCACCACTGTGTGTATCCCTGTATGTCGCTCTACTCCCTGCTTTTCCATCTACACATACTACCAATAATATGAACACACACTGTCTTGACTGAACCCTGGCAGACGTCTGTTACTAATCACGATGCCTGCATCATCCATTGCAGCAGTCTGCAAGCGTCCTGGGCCACCACTGTGTGTATCCCTGTATGTCGCTCTACTCCTTGATTTTCCATCTACACATACTACCAATAATATGAACACACACTGTCTTAACTGCACCCTGGCAGACGTCTGTTGCCACATACATCACATCCGTGGTTACGATGCCTGCATCATCCATTGCAGCAGCCTGCAAGCGTCCTGGGCCACCACTGTGTGTATCCCTGTGTGTCGCTCTACTCCTTGCTTTTCCATCTACAAATACTACCAATAATATGAACACACACTGTCTTAACTGCACCCTGGCAGACGTCTGTTGCCACATACATCACATCTGTGGTTACGATGCCTGCATCATCATCCATTCAGCAGTCTGCAAGCGTCCTGGGGCACCACTGTGTGTATCCCTGTGTGTCGCTCTACTCCTTGCTTTTCCATCTACAAATACTACCAATAATATGAACACACACTGTCTTAACTGCACCCTGGCAGACGTCTGTTGCCACATACATCACATCTGTGGTTACGATGCCTGCATCATCCATTGCAGCAGCCTGCAAGCGTCCTGGGCCACCACTGTATCTATCCCTGTGTGTCGCTCTACTCCTTGCTTTTCCATCTACAAATACTACCAATAATATGAACACACACTGTCTTAACTGCACCCTGGCAGACGTCTGTTGCCACATACATCACATCTGTGGTTACGATGCCTGCATCATCCATTCAGCAGTCTGCAAGCGTCCTGGGGCACCACTGTGTGTATCCCTGTATGTTGCTCTACTGCCTGCTTTTCCATCTACACATACTACCAATAATATGAACACACACTGTCTTGACTGAACCCTGGCAGATGTCTGTTGCCAACCACGATGCCGTCTACTCACTTCTTCTCCATCAACACTCACCACCAATAATATGAATACATTGTGTCTTGACTGAATCCTGGTAACAGCTTTCCAAAGTTGGTTTAATTAATAGGAAAAATTCTCAATTGCAAAATGTAGTGACATAATAATGGCCATATTCATAGCACCGTGCACTACCATTTTAAACAGTGGACTGAAGAAACAATACAATGCCTTTAAAAATGTGTAGGGTTAATCTATGGTTTACATTCTCATGATTTATTTTATTCTTAACCTCATCACATGAGAAGTTAATTGAAACACAGATAAAATCTCATGCCACTATTAATGTCTTCAAACAATTACCATAATATTAAGAACTTTAAATTTGGAAAACTGAAAAATAAAGTCCTCATTTAGATTCAGCGCAACCTCTTTATCTGCCAGGCCTTAGTTTTTCTTACTGTAGTGCATTAGAATGCAAAAATAATGAAGACTGCATGACTTTTAACTTGGCCTTCATCTACAATTATTTAAAATATTTCCAGTTATCAGTGAATAACCAATAAATTAATATGAGAAATTGATTACATCTGCCAGATTCCTTGCATAGCGGAAGAATCACTAACAATTTTGTGTCTGACCTTTCAGTACCCACCGGCCATATTCTTGTTCTTGCTTAGTGTAGTTTAATTGTTTAAAATGTGCACTATAATTCATACTCCTGTCAGTTGTGAGATATGGTCTTTAATTTGATTTATGTTGGCAAAAAAATGTAAATCCACTTTTATCCACCAAAAACTTTGTTAAGTTTATGTTTTAAATTTCACTTTGTTAAGTGTGAAGAATTAGAGAGCCATTGGTTCATTTGTTCAAAGATAGGTGTACTAATCTTTACAAAGTGGATGACTGAGGATACTGATAGGCCTAGTGGCAAAAGTGAATGAGATCATTGGTAAAAATCACTGTTTCATGATAACAAACCTTCTTTAGACTTTATACGAAACATTCTAGGACTTTAATATGTGAAAGGACTTTAATACATGAAATAGTTACACAAAATCTTAGTTACTACAAGTATGTACCACATTGGTACCAAAACTCTGAATAAAGTTATAGGGGCAGAAGTTTATGACAACGATATTGAAGGTTTTATCTAATCTAACCTTCGATAACCTTAATTTGGCTGGAGACTGCATATATACATGTACATTATAATAAAATTTTGTTAAATTTAATGTTGGTTATTTTTATTCCAACACAATACAATTTATTAACGTATAGTTTTTATTAATCAGTTTCTTTTGCTTTGCTGGAATAAACTACTAGGATTACATTTCGTGCATCATAACTATTCATTTGGGGTTTATATGGTTTGGCAATGCAGTGGGCTACCAATCTTGTCCCGCTTGCCAGGTGTGTTCGGTCAGATGATAATTCAGAACTAAACTTTTTTCTGAAAACAACAATTTTCTTCAAAATGTAATTAATACTTAGTAAAAATATTGATATTGAAGACAATTTTCTCATGAACATGATATCTAAAATTATCTTTGGTCTGACAAGTAACCGTCCCGAAAAATAGTAACAGTTATAAGTAATATTATTAATTATATATTTTATGTTAGCAAAATCAATACTTTAAATTGTCAGACTTCAATTATTTTTACATCTTTATTATAACTAAAGCAAGGTAATAACACCATGCTAATAAAAATTAAACACTACCTTAAGGGAAAAAAATAATGTTTGTGACTTGAAAAGAACTTTCCTAGGATGTGCACCTTTGTACCCGTGATAAGACAGAAGGGTACTTGTCATTGTATTACAGTATTGCCGATACCAATCCCACACTAAACAGCAGATGTGTTAAATGAAAAGTTTGAGTGCATGGACTGTAATGTTTGCACAAGAATCAAACTAAATTTTTTTAATCAATACAATAATGAAAATAATTATACCTTTTTCCATCTTACTTATTATCATTATACTACACTACACTATACCCAACAGATAGTGATATATATCATTACTTGCCTGCTTAAGGACAATGTCTAACATAAGAACACAGCAAGAGAGTTTTAGTTCCCCATCACTATGTTGACGTTTGCTTTTTCTGGAAGTTTGTCCTTCATCATCTGATATTCCTGAAGTATGTCCTGATTCATCTTCTATGACTGGAGCTGGAAAATAAGCTCACTTGCAGGCTGTTCTAATATATTTTAATTCCTACTATTATGGTAAGTATTACACTATACAGGTTTGGGCAAAAGTGTGGAAACGGCTGTATATCCCAGGAAAGGCATTCCAGGGATACATATATATAATATTCACAATAAATATATATACAATATATAATACACACACACACACGCACGCACACACACACACACACACACACACACACACACACACACACACACATACACACACATACAATAATTATTCATTCAGTTTGATAAAGAATGATAACTCTTGAATTTGGTGTCTCACAATTTTGATCTTGATTGGTTGGAAAATAAAGATATAGAATTAAATTGTGTGTGTGTGTGTGTGTATATATATATATATATATATACAATATTTAAATATCTGAAATGTTTTCAGAAATGTCAAGATAAGCTAGCTACCACTCAAATTGTCGTCACTGCCCACATCCACGCCGAAATGTTTTCAGAAATGTCAAGATAAGCTAGCTACCACTCAAATTGTCGTCACTGCCCACATCCACGCCACTTCCAACTAAGTAAGTAATTGGTGTATTTTCAATTACAGGAGACTTTGAACGATTCCTTTAATTCATTATCAAATAAAATAACTAAAAATGTAATATTTAACTGCCATACTTTATACTGTTTTAACCTAATAACATTTAAAAAGTGGAATATTCACAACGTAGTAAAATGCAGCTGTATGTGACAATCATTGAGCCAGCTGAGATAAATTGCAATTACTCAATCACAGACTGACAAAATACACAGTCGAAGTTTTATGGACAATTATATTTTGATGTAATACATCTTTTCACACAATTCCGTGGAATTTCAAAGCATTTGGTAAAATAGGTGACCAGTAAAATAATAAAAAGTACATGTCTGTACTATACGGATGTCTGGAGTTTATGCCATATTTACGATGTCCGTATTATATGGACATTGGGTTAAAGAGTTATACATATAACATATAACAAAATATAGAAATTTTTTAAAGATATTTTTTTTTATATCTGTGATAGAAGAAACTTGCCAAGTTGAATAAAAATAACTTGAACGGTTTTTGAAATTATAATGTTTTACAATGGTGTACTACGGCTATACTAATATGAAGTAAAAATACATTTCACTGAACACTTTTGACTTATTTTTACCAGTAAAGTGTGGTTTCAGATAACCATCTAAGCTTTTTAGTGACACTCTGCATAATACATATTGCTACTTACAGATGCAGCTTTTCCTTGGAATCTCTTTGTCCCTTTCCTTTATGTCGCCTTCTTTCATACTGTTGATACCATCTTCAAAAAATGTGAATAGCAAATGTCGATGGATTACTATATCCAAAATTGTAAGAACCTACAACCAAATGATAGTTTTTCATTACATGTCAAGAATATCCTGATTTTTCGGATAGTTAAATATGATATAAACCTCACCTGCAGCCAGTTGAGAGCCTGCTCCATAACCTTTGGTGTTGTTTGTTTGAAGCGTACAGAAATAAAATGGAATAGTTTCTTAACTTCAAATCCAAGAGGGCTCATTTCAGGATCTAACATTTTGCTGAAACAAAACATAATTTGATTTACTTCTATCTAAAGACACAATGTGTATTTATGGATTTTCAGTAAGGAATCAACTAATTATTATTGGTTAAGGGAAGATTGCAGAAATGGTATACAATGGGTAACTTCCCATATTAATAATTAATAAATAAGGCAGAATGATGTAGTTTCAGCAATTGTTGCTTATATTCAAGAATTATCCGCTAAGAGGCTGATCCAAATTTCTTTTGATAAATTTTGTGGTGTGATGAGACATGTTTCAAACTAAATGGACGCGTTAATCGGCATTACTGCGTGTACTGGTCGGATGTAAATCCTCATAACATAATCCAAGCAGAACTCTATGTGCCTGGTGTTACAGTATGAGGAGGTATTTCGAGTACTGCACTGATTGGTCCTTATTTTCTTCAAGGAAATGTTAACTCAGAAAGTCACTTATGGTTGCTGCAAGAAGTAGTAGTTCCCGAGCTCAGAAACAATCCTGTATTCAATATTCATTTGTTCATCTGGCAACAAGATAGTGCCCCAGCACATTTCGGTATCCAAGTTCAAAATTTTTTAAATGACATTGAATGAATGGATTGGTCACAGTGGTACAACAAATTGGCCTGCGCACTCACCAGACCTGACCCCATGTGATTTTTCACTGTGGGGTATTATAAAGAAGACTGTGTATGCTTCAAAACCGCAAAATCTTGACAAACTCAGAAACCTAATTAGAAATGCATTTGAACTTGTTAATAACAATAAGCCTTTATTGCTAAAAATTTGTGATTCTGTTCTCAGTCGTTGTATGAAGTGTATGCGAAATCAAGGTGGACATTTCGAACAACTGCTATAACATTGTATGGTAATATGTAAGTAATTTCATATAATGAATTTGTTTTCTTGCCTAAAAGTGTTTTATTCAATTAACCTATAACACCTTTAAATTTCTCTTCTAGGAAAACTGACATTTGTGCCACGTGTAAACTTCAATGGCTTAAGCAAAATCGTCTTCACGTAAATAAAAAAAAGACCAAGTCCATTTTTTTTTGCATAAAATCCTCAGAAAATAATTCAAACCAGTCTGATATATTTATAGGAGATTTCTGCTTTGGCTCTAGTTCTTCTACAGACTTCTTTGGTCTTGAGATCAACTTTAACTTGTCTCTCCATCCATAAAGTCTCAAAAAAGCTAAGCAGTAGTCTGTTAGCTAAGCTAAGCACAATCTTGCGCATCTTGGCCTCATCTGCAAGTACAGAAGTCTTGTTGACAGCATATTATGGTTGCTTCTACACATGCATGAATAAATCATTAATCATTATAGATTAATCATTTGGGGTTACAAATCATCCAAGGCTAAAACCCTATTTGTTCTTCAAGAGGGCTATACATGCCGTTTTTGGACTTAGCCGATCTCAATCATGTAAAGGTGTTTTTTTTTTAGAGAAAATAATTTACTTGCCATTTTAGTATATAAATTCTGGAATGCTTAAAATTTGTCTTTAAAATTAAGACTTGTTTCCTATGAAAAAAAACCACTAATAACTAGCTCCTGAGGAAATACTTTCTTGGTTGTTCAAAAACGTAGGACATCCTTCTTTGGAAAACACAGTTTTATTGTGTGGATCAAGCTTTTTAACAACTTCTGAACAATACTTTCCTGTTTCAACCCCTCTTCCGTATGCATAAGAACACCTAGGGATCTTGAGCATTTGCTCTGTAATGCCGGACATTCAAATATGACGTGCTTGGCTGTTTCGTCAGCCTCGCCACATTTCCTGCACAGTGTTTCCTGAACTGGAATACCTATTCTGTTCAGGTGACTTCGGAATATCCAATGACCTGTAATAAAACCTGTCACCTTTCTGATCTCCGTTCTACTCATTCTAAGGGCATCTGCTGCAATGTTCCTTGATGGTCCCTTGAGCATCCGCTTTGCTTGTACATTCCCCTCAGTATTTCTCCAATGTTGTAGGTGTTTGTTAGCCGTCCACTTGGTAACTGATCTACGTGCTAAGTTATATACCACAGCATCCATTTTTTTTAAAATTTGATACAGATTTTAGTTTAAAGCATTTTATTTATTTGTTATTATATGTACTGATGATTATTACGCCATTTTCTTTGTCAACAGCAATAAAGCATTTTGAGTTTGAGTTTGAATACTTTAAAAATAAAAAAGAGAACAGACAAGTTAAGAGTAATTATTGACAAAGCAGATAAAGATGAGAACTTCAAGAAAAATTTGAGATGTGGTTCTTTCACAAACCTGACAAGAAAATCCTGTACCATTGCTGTAAAGATGACAGTTTTAAATCCAACAACTAAAAACTATCAGTTTTGTTAGAAATAACCTAAAGAAGTGACAATGGCAATAAAGCATATGTAGTGACAGACAAATGAGGCCAGCCATGCCTGTACTGTCCACACATGTTTATCTAATAGAATGAGATAAGTTGATACATCCTGCTGTATATATATAAGTAGTATATATTAATTAACACAGTACTAAATATGGTAAATAATATGGAAGTACTGATGGCGAGAGAAAAGAAGAGACCTGGATTCTGATGGCGAGAGAAAAGAAGAGACCTGGATTCTGGCCTATCTGAAAATTGCAGGCGCTACTACTAGTATGTTGCCGCGCCTTGTTTCGTAATTCCATTATTGTTTCACTGTTTTGATTGATTTGCGGCCTAATTGTTATATTTTATAAGATAATTTAAATGACGGTACTGTTTTGATCAATTAAAATTGAGCAAAATTTATGTTTGCAATAAATTCTAATAATTAGGCTCTACAGTGGTTGTAACAAACAATAATTAAAGGAATGAATTGCTGAAATTGAAGATTTTTGTATTTTTAAGATAACAATTACTAATGTAAATGTAGTGCTTTTATGTATATAAAATTTAACATTTAAGATGAGTCACATTCTGCAGGAATGCCACATTACTGAAAACAAATAACTCCATTGCTAGGATAAACAATTCGCAGGGTTGGCTGTGGGGCGAAGCGCCTGAAATTACCGCGTGGCAACACACTAGTACACAGCTGTGCGCCGGCACGGGCCAGGTCTCTTCTTTTCTCTCGCCACCAGTAATAGCTATACACAACCCTCATGACACTCTTTAAAGATTCATCAAACACTTAAATAGTTAACAAAATATGAAAAATCCTACGATGTCATACATATGAATGACAATTCTTTACACTATATTAAGCAAAAGTATTATTAACCATCAAAAATAAACCAATCTTACCTCAAGAGAAGTTTGAGTTCTGGAAGTTCTTTTTCAGGAACATCTTTTACTATGGCTTCAAGCCAATGAGGCATTACATAGTCCCAAATCTCTGTGGTAATTACTTCATACGGTACAAGAGAAAACAGACGATTCAGCCCATTTTTTAAGTGAGATGTTCGAGACACCAGCATATCCCTGGAAGTTCAAAAATGTAACTTGTTTAGAAACCATAAGTAGTTGAATTATTATTAGTGTAATACACTGAAGTCATTAAACATGCAAACTCACCAGTGTCCCCCGACTCGAGCATAGTCAGGCGGATGAGGCAGGAGACAGGAGACAAAGATATCAAAATGAGTTTGACATACCTCTGTCAGCCAACCACACACATAATCTGTCTTGAGTTGTTCCAAGGTACACTCTGCCTGATCTGAAACATAATTCACTTATGTCACACAAAAATTATAAACAACTTCTCACTTAAGAAAATCTATTACAAAAGAAGAAAGCATTTATAAATTATAAAACTATACATTATATAGTTACATAATATATTTCTTAAGGTCTGTGAACCTTAAAAAAGTACTAAGTTAACACTTTGGAAACTTATAATAAACTAATCAATTGGGAAATAATTAATTTTATAGTGTTAGTAATTTTAGTTTCTTTTTGTGATTAGACCCTATAGGTTAATAATTACAAATGCTCTTAACAACATCAACTCACCATCAAAAGAATAAGCAGTGACATGAAACCAATGGAACAGCATGGACAAAAGCCGACCAAGTATTTCACTGGAAGTGTTCTCCTTTGGAGTGCAAAGCCCCACAAGCAGCCAAACTCCAAACCTGCCCATAAGCTGACGCTCCTCTACCGATAAGTTGATACTTGGACTGAGCACATTAAGCAATGCAGCTTTGGTCTGGATGTCATTCATGTCTTTTGGGATCTCAGCAGTTGTTGTTCGAGCTTCTTTAAGTAAACTGCAATAAAATAAACCATGGTAAATACAATATTCCAAAACATAAAATATATTTATACAAAATGTTAACAAAAATAGGTTCAAAACTGTATTAAATATTTCAACGTATATAACATATTTGTTACAACAGCTTGTATAGTGAGGGTGAAGTGAAGCTATACAGGAGTATTGGAATTGATAGGATGTTATCACTCATTGTCCCATTCTGTGAAATATTACTCACCTTACAACATGTTTCATACAAAGGTTACACTAATGACTTACACATAGCCAGTTTTTGTTAAATTTTCAAGCTAGACAATAGACAATAGACAATATACTTTATTGACATGTTCTTTGAGAACAGTACATAGCGTCAGTTATACAGGTATAAAGTAACAATTTTTAGCTGTTTGTAAATTCTTCTTCTGTGTAAAAAGGTCTCTCTTGGAGCCACAGAGTCAGTTGTTTCTTGAAGCGGTGAGGTGGTTGGTTCTTTAAGTGCTCTGGAAGGTGGTTGAAGTAGGCGGCTCCTTTATAGGATGGTTTCTTCTTGTATAGGTACAAGCTACAAAGGTACCAAATACAATAACACCATTTTGAGTCTGGTGACATTATGGTAAAATATTACAGCAAATTTTAAGGTTAATATCTAAATCTATGTAAACAAATCTCTTCTCTTCATGATTATATCTCTGAGATCTAAATATTCTGTTTTGGTTTAACAGAAAATATTCATTCTAACACATTAATAAAGACCCAACAAGGCCTTCTTGAAATCGTAGGGACTTGAAACTTGGTACATTAGTTCCTCTTGATCCAGGAATGAACTCTATTGATCTTAGGGTCAAAAAGTAAATGTCTTTTTGTCTGTGTGCTACCTCTTCACTGTCGTGTTCCTTGATACTATGTTGGAGCTGTTTATTTTTAATAGAATTGTATGGACTGACCAGCTATGCAATGCTGAAAAGTATATTGCTTCGTCCAAAATAGTCCATAATTATGTAAAAGCACATTCACAGAATTAGATATGTTAGATGTACATGGTGTGCATGTTTAAAAGCGGTTATAGTATTTAAAGTTTAACTTAACTTTATCTTAACGGACATTCGTAGTAGCATACCCAGATGTGCAGGACTGTCAATTTTATCCTCATTATTGGATTTTATGTATAAATGTTTTGCAACGTCTCAAAGACAGGGTTGCTACAGGAGTCCAATAATGAAATTCCCTGACTTTTCCCTGATTTCCAGACCAAATTTTTCATTTTTCCCTGACTTTTTTCGACGCAATCCCCAGGGTTTTTGGCAATTAATGGGTGGAAAAAAGCGGTGTTGAGGCTAACAGGGTGGCAAATATAAAAAAAGCAAAAAATAAAGTGAACACAGTTTAATACGTACAAAAAGATAGACTTAAATGATCTTTTACAACACAGAAGTAAAATACTTTAGAACACTGCACCATAAGTAATTAGTAGCACATAGAAATTACAGAGTAAGTTTATTTGTGTAAAGGGATTTTATATTTTTCCCTGACCAATGCCAAAATTCCCTGACTTTTCCCTGATTTCCCTGACCTGTAGCATCCCTGAAAGAGAACAAACCTGACAATTGCCTCGACCAGGTAGCTGAGCATCTCAGAATCCATGTCCCAAGCCTTGGGCAGGCAGGTGTGAACGATGTGATCCCCACCACGCCTGTTGTTGTGGCGGGAACTGTGACACTGCTGGCAATATCGTATCGGGTGGTTGCTATTATAACTGGCACATTCTGTAGTAAAACAAATGGACACTACACTCTTGTCAGATGATCGACAATTCTGAAAATAACCATAACAATAAATAAATGTTTGATTAATAAAGAAAGCTGCATACACAGAACTCTTAACTTAAATTTGCTTCCTCTTCTTTAGTATAGACAAGCATCGCTAGTGGAAAGGTCCTGTAGATCCAGCCAACTGGAGTATGTATTTTGAGGATGATTAAGATTTAGGATCACGCGTCTTTGGTTGTCTAAATATAACTCCACAGTAATTTTTTTAATGACTTTGAGACATTGAAAGATGGTATAGATAGTAATAACTGTTGGTAAACTTAGGAACTCAATTGAAACAGAACTTTAAATTGCCAATTTACCAACACGTTCAAAATCTTCATTGTTCAGATTTCAAATTTCATTTAAAAATGTTCATTAGGTGAGTGATTTTTTTTATAAATGTGCTATTAATTATCTTACACAAAGATAAAATACATTTAAAAAGAGATTGTTTAATCTTAAAACCATAATTTATATTTTCTAAAGTCTTTATCTCTAATTATTATATTAGTGGTATTAAACCAGCATTGTTTTATGTGCAACAACACAAACTTACTCATGAATTATACTTGTTTTCTAGAAAAAACAAAACAATAAAATGCTACCGCCCTTGCAGGCTCAATATATATGTTGAGCAAAATTTATATTAATGGAGACTGAGCCACAAAGTGGCAGCAATGTCTCATAGTACTTAACGAGTCTGCAACATTCGTTTTATATGTATGAATTGGATTTTCAAGAGTGTTATTCCTAATTACTAGCCTCATTTTTTATAATTACCAAAGATTGATTTCAAATAACACAGAATACTTTATAAATATATGTAACTAGCCCTTAATGTACTGTTTCAAGTTAATAACAAATTTAAACATTTCCAACATAGAATCGTAGTACGAGTGTTTGAACGATACACAGCTGTTATTAATTTCATTGAGATATTACTCCCTTATAAAACTACTCATATACTGAAACCAGGCAGTTTACCTCATAAATACAAATAAATAATACAGTAATTATATTAATTCAATATTTGTAACAATACTATAATACAGTCAGTGTTAAGTACAGTAATATAGTAATTGTATATGTGAATACACACATACTTACTTTGTTTTCACAAGAGATAGAGACTTGTTGCATGGGATGTAGAATATCATAAAACATCTGATTGGGGTGTTCTCTGTGGATCTCATTGGCACACTCTATACATAGATATAGAGGGGGTGGGGAGTCTGTAGCAAATGTTATTGAGATGCAGTGATCAAAGCATACTTTGGCTGCCTCTGAGTTTCCTGCGTTGGGGCACATGTCTCGTTGGCATGGAAAAGGCTTTCTGTCTGTGGGAGAGAAATTGTTGTGAAAGTTTTATTTAACAAATTAAGTAAATCAATATAAATAATCTTACTTTTAGAGAAAATATTTCTATATGTTTAATCTTTGACAGTTTTTACCAGCAATTAACCCTTTTAGTGCCAACGTCCGGCTTTCTGGGCGTTACGCAAACTATGTGTTAAGTGCTAATGTCCGGTTTAGCAGATGTTATGCAAACTACGCTTAAAGTGCCAACACCCTGTTTTCCAGACACGTGAAAAATAAATTACAGAAAATCAACCATTACGATATTTGTATTCAGTTTTTATCAGCTGAGAGTCTAACTAATACACTATAATTTCAATAGTGTATTCAATATAGTACACTACTGCCATCAGTAAAATGATGAAGTAAAAAAAAAATGCTTTCGAGGTCTATGACGAATCTGTGTGGAATTATTAGCGGCGGAAAATTAAAGGCCAGCAAAATAAAGAGGTAACAGAATTTTTATCACAAACAAGCCTAAAATTATTAGGGAGTATAATGATTTTATTGGAGGAGCGAATGGGAGCGACCAAATGCGTTATCAATATTTTGATGACAGAAGAACTAGTAAGTTTTGGAAAAAAAGTAATTTTTAATATTTTTAGTAGGATGATTGTAAACTGTTACATACTTTGCGCAGGGGGCCGTGATCCGTGGGTGCAAACTTGAAAGTCAAAATTCAAAATTTAAAATTGCAAGAGTGATTCGGTGCCCCAGAACATTCGCCACTTAAACGATGTTTTGGAAGCTGAGCCCTGGCAATTTTTGGATAACTCTGGAAGTGTCGATGACATGTATGCGGCATTCAGTGATAGTTTCAACTATTATCTGGATGTTGCTTGTCCGTTCAGAAGGACCAAAGTCAATCACGCACCTAAAAAAAGGCACGTGGTTGACAAAGGGAATTCTTGTATCTCGAGAAAAGCTTAAATTCTTTCACAAAATTTTCATTGGAACCCAAAACGAACATTTCAAATTTTTTTTCAGAAATTACCGAAGGATTTATAAAAAAGTCATACGAGCTGCTAAAGCCTATGATGTTAATAAGGCCTTGGGGTAACTGCGAAAACTTCTCGAAAACAGCTTGGAAAATCATAAACGACTTTTCTCGTGATACACACCAGATAAAAAACACAAAAAGAAATCGCAATTAAAATTGAAGGACAAAATTGTTGAAAACCGAGCTCAAGTAGGCAGACGAATTTAATAAATACTTCTCTTCCGTGGCTACAGTGGGTTCGGCATTAAACTGAACCTCGGTTTTCACGGAGGAGATGCTGTTGTATCGGTTGCATCCATGGCCATGGCTCCTGTGTGTGTGAGGGGGAGGTTGCAACGAGTCATACAGGGACTCAACTCAAAAAAATCTTGTGACGCAAACGGGATGTCAGTGTGGCTACTCAAACACTGCTTCAGGCATATATTGAGACCACTCACAAAATTGATCAACTTTTCTTTTGAAAAAGGAACCTTCCCATCACTTTTGAAGACATCCAAAGTCATTCCGATCTTCAAACAGGACGATCCTTGCCTTGCAAAGCAACTATCGTCCAATCTCAATTCTTCCAGTCTTCAGCAAAATTTTTGAAAAAATTTCTATGAAAAGCTTGCAAGCTTTCTAGAAAATAACAATATCCTAAATCCGAACAATTTGGATTTAGGAAAAAACAGATCCACAATAGACGCGGTGAAACAATCTTTTGGACAATGTTGTCGATGATTGGAAGGACGAGAACATGTGCTCAGTATATTCCTCGACCTATCCAAAGCGTTTGACTGTGTGCATCATGAAACACTTTTGCTCCAGTTGGATAAATGCGGCGTTCGGGGTCTCTCGCACTTATGGCTCACATCTTACCTCAAGGATCGAGACCAGTGCGTTGAGGTATCGAACGTCGTCTCAAACAAAATTAAAATGACCCATGGTGTCCCTCAGGGCTCCATCCTTGGGCCTCTTTTGTTCCTAGTTTACGTCTGCAGACTGAATTCAGTGATCCAGCATGGAAAACTGGTTCAGTATGCTGACGACACAACTCTCTGTATCAAAAAAACAAATCAACTCAAGACCTGGAAATCACATCCTTCATGGAACTGAATGCATGCATTCAGTATTTTGTTGAATTGAACCTGAAAACAAATAATTCAAAAAAAAACAAATGTCATGTGTTTTAGCCTCCGACAAAATGATCACGAAGTTCAGCCTGCCGTGTTTGTGGATGATGTGCTTTTAGAGGAAACTAACTCCACAAAGTTTCTGGGAATGTTCCTAGACAGAGGACTGACCTGGGCTGATCATGTTGACAATGTATGTGCTAGAGTGGCCTCAGGCATATATGCCTTGCGGCACCTGGCAAAGTTCTGTTCCCCCAGAGTTCTGAAAATGGCATATTTCGGCCTGATTCATCCACACTTTGCGTATGGAGTGAGACTCTGGGGAGGTTGTGCCAAAAACAAAATGGAAAGAGTTTTCAAGCTCCAAAAAAAAGGCAATCAGAATCATTGCAAATTTAAATTACAGAGAGTCGTGGTAGGGAATCTTTCAGGGAGTTAGAATTGCTGACTTTGCCCTGCCTTTATGTTCTGGAGGTGATCATGTACTGCAAATCAAAGTGTGATTTGGTTCGTGGCGTGGGTAGCGTTCACCACTATGAGACGAGAGGCAGGGACAACTTCCAACTCGGCAATACAGACTGACATTATCACAACATCTCCCTCAACAAGTTGGTGTCAGACTAATAAACAAGCTCCCTGAAAAGTGTCAAACTTTCCGCCAATCAACATCAATTTCAAAACTCGTCTTAAACGCCTTTTGGTGTCCAAAGCGTTTTATTCTGTCGATGAATTCATGGTCAGCCGCTGGGATGTCTAAATCTAAATTTAACTTGGATCTGAAGTCAGTTTGAATGTGTTTGAGTGAATGCATGAATTGTAAGTATGAATGTGTTTTGAACGTCTAAGCCTGTGGTTTATCTTACTTACTTCTGACTTTTGCAATACAATGTCCATTGTCAAAATGCAATAAAGAGATTGATTTGATTTGATTTGACTATTTATATAAAGTTTATACTTAACACGGATAAACCTTTGACTAGACTTGAATTCTTAATTCAATTAGTAGAGCAACTATCAATGAATTAGTTAAATCTGCAAAAACATTCTAAGCCTAATCTGTAAGATTTGCAAGTTGAGACCCCACAACGCACTTTAAGAAACCTTAGAAATTATGATAGTAGTAAATATTTTGGGGGCAGAGAAAAACTTTTATGTGTGCAGTGCATAAAGTACCAAAAGTGGAGGGAAAAGGAAGAAATCTACTTACATGTGTTACCTGCAAAACAGGTTTATACACTAAGTGTTTCTATCTTCATATTATTTTTTGAGTGCAGTTAAAAACAAGTTTTATTTAAAAACATTTTTTTCTTGGGCTAATAAACTTCTAATATTATATAAACTATTAGCATAGGGTTTTGTTATATTTTCATTTCATAAACCAGCTGTAATGTGTGTAAATGAATAGCTAAACATTACAGCTTACATCTGATGTTACCTAATGATAGTGACAATTGCAAGACTTTTCAAAAATTGCTAAACTTTTTTATTTTTTATGCAAATACTATGAAATTTGTCCTGACTATAGATAATTATGTCGGTTTTTATTAAATATTGTTAAAATGTACAAGAACTGATTTATTTTTTGTACTTCTACATAACAAAAAAATTAAAATTTATAGAAACTGTTTGAAGGTAATCAAAAAAATATATTTTTGTAAATATATACTTTTGTTAAACAGTAATGATTTTATTATCTATAGTAACAATAGTTTATTATGAATAAATGGAAAAAGAAGTCATAGTTACTGCTCCATAAATAATAAACAGATAATTCTTTAAATAAAACCTTGCAATAACAGTAAAATTTGCATAAAACTTTTGGGCAGTACTTCCTTTGTAAAACTGTGTCTTATAGCATAGTACTTAAAAAAAAGAAATGGGTGGCATTCAGGGAGTTTGAAATGTTTTTAAATTCTGGCACTAAAAGGGGTAAAGTAAAAATGGGGATACAATGTTTCATACTTGCAAAGCAACACAAAAATATTACCTTATAACATGAAAAAGAAATCATTTTTAAAACATTCATTTAAAATTGTTTTTGTGTAAAGAAAATTATGCCATAAACTTCTCAGAATATACAGTTTGTGATTTTTAGGTTTTGTTTTTAGTATTGCAAGGTCTTTTAAACGAACTTACATTCTAACATTTATCTATTGAAATGATTAGCAAATTACCATGTATAGTCACAAAAATAAATTACTATATTATCATGTATACAAATCATTATATTATGATTTTTTAAATTTTTTCCTATCTTCATATTATAACATGATCAGCTCTATAAATTTTTAATTAAGATTTTAAATAATTTACAGCCACAAGCCTAAGCTCTAATGTATAAAAGTTTATTAATTCAGAATCAGATAAAAATTATATTAACAGAAGTGTGATGAATGTATAAAAAACAATAAATAGAAAATCCTACTAACCAAAAGTAAAAATTCATTTCAAGCCACAGTTATAGCTAATAGATATAACTTTAAGAAATCACATTAATAAATAAATTATTAAAATATGTGTCAAAGGTTCTGTAAGCTTGAACAGTATAGGATACTAGATATATTTTCCCCTGTGTTTTATAAATTACTGTAGTTGTACATTTAATATACAATTTTCTAATTCTATTTAAATTCTCCTTTAAAGTAAACTAATTTGTATCATATTAAAAAATGCACTTACTGTAGAGTTTAGGAGGGACACCTCTGCGCTCAAACAGGCTAGAGTTAAATGTGGGCCAATAGTAGAACAGCAGTTTGGCTGCAGATGCCCGAGCGCCAGACGTACCGTAGGCAATCACACACAGCAAATCCTTAACCAGGTTCAGTTTGAGAGTCATCATACACTCCAGCAGTTGACAATGATGGGCTGAACAGACAACAAACTCATCATTGTCATGTATTTTTTTCGTGTTTTGTTACAATGTAGATAGTGGAAACAGCCTATTATGTCGTAATTATATAAAGTAGGGAGTATAAAGTGCATTTGTAATTTTTTACATTGGATTCTTCATTTTAAAGACAGGATATAGACTGCATAGTTTTATCATGTCTGCTACTTTTAAAGAATGCATGGCTCTTATAAAAATACTGATCTGGATTATGAATTAAGGACTAAAAAATAATAAGTTTAAACTATTTGAACCATTCCTTTTTCCAACCTCATCCACTGCTGAATATTTGTTTACATTGCTAGAAAAATATAAATGGAAATAATTGGGGAATAATATTGAGAAATTGGGATTATGATCCAAAGTGCGCTAAGGCACAGTATTCACAATAATAACATGAATGGGAAACAAGTGTGAATTTGGGGGAGAAGCAGTGGTAGAACGATACAAATCTTAAGAAGACATAAAAATGTAATTTTATTCACATATGACAGTGTTAACTGATAAAAGAGAATCTTGGAGACTGGCTTGACAAGACATCATTGATCTTATACAAGGTTTGGACTACTCCCTTTTGGTGTAAGGAATACTACTAGTTTGTAATTTACACTCTCGTTAATTTTACACTCTCAAAGCATTTATATTACTTCGTAATAAAAACAAAATTACCCATATCCTCAGAGTACTGGAATACCATCATGACCACAGCTGAGACTGATTGACTGGCGTAATTTGTTTGATCGTCATCTGCATTACGAGCTGTTAACATGATGATGAGAAGTTTAGATTTGAAATTAATGATTAAAAAAACATTAGTGTCTAACAAATTTGATTTATATTAATATATTAAGTAAAGAGTAAAACTGATGTTTTCTTACACATGCTGCCGTAAATATAATTTTTGAAATATAATTTTTAAGACAAACATTACATAACATAAAAATGATGTTACAGTTAAATACTCACTGATTGTAAAAGGCAGAATATAGAAACAAAGGGAATTAACAATCTCCTGATGAAGGGATGAAGGCAGGGCAGCCATGGAGGATGCAGTCAAGTATGGAAGTGTATCAATCATGTCATGTTCCATGAATGGAAGTATGCATCCCAAACACTGGAGGAGAGACTGGCCAAATGCTGCAAGAAAAAATAGAACCATACAGTATACAGCATCTGGTCTTTTAACTGACCACCTACATGAAGTAATTAACAATCTCCTGATGAAGGGATGGAGGCAGGGCAGCCTTGGAGGATGCCGTCAAGTATGGAAGTGTGTCAATTACGTTGTGTTCCATAAATGGAAGTATGCATCCCAAGCACTGGAGGAGAGACTGGCCAAATGCTCGATCACTTCTGGCTGGTTGGTACCCTCCAGTTGAACCTACCACTGGGCACAGCAAAAACTAATGTGTCACTTAAATATGGGCAACCTTATGGATGTCCAGGAGTGACACATCACTAACTGCAAATGTCGAGATTCTGGGGTGCAAGGGCAATTCAATAGGTCTAGTTTACTGCTGAAGATGACTGTTGAAATTGGTGGGGTTCGTTCCATAAGTATCAGAGGTTCTTCCTAGCGTCAACAAGGTTGTGTATTTAGTTGAATCTAGTAGAAACAGTGGTCTTCCAACCATCTAGAAGTCTAATATGTGCATACTCCAAGTTAGCTTCAATAATATTTAACTTCTCAACTAATCGGTCATATTTACTTCAAGGGGGAAGCTTCCCAATCTACATCAGGGTTCCATATAACACCCCACTAGGATTCCTTTGAAACATGAAATGGAGCAAGGAAGATATAAAATGATGCCGAGTTGTTTTATTTTCCAATAATAATGATTGATCCCACAGATCCTAGAGAATATATTATTGTTTGTACTAATAATTCAAGTGGCATCTTTGTTGGAAGCAATATGAAGGTTATCCTGAAACAGTAGGACAGGATAAAGTGCAAAGATTAAAATGCTATAAACAGAACTGTCTTCACTAGCAGGATGTTCCTTTGCAAAAGGTTTATATAAGCTGGTCACTTGCTATGATTAGTGTGTGAACAATGTATAATCTTTCATGTAAAACTAAAATTATCTTTAAATAACTTTTTTGTTTTTATTCAAAATTACATTTTTTCCATGCGCACCAGTTACAATGTACCAATGGCAACTGCACAGTAGTCTAAATAATAATTTTACCATGTAATCCAAACTGGATGAGGGGAGCCACATCAACAAGCTGCTGCAGGGCAATGTACAATCCCTTGTAGTCTAGATTGGGAAACAGCGCCATGCGGACAGTGTCTTTGTCTGCACACTTCAGCAGCTCAAGCGGGGAGTTAGGCACATCTTTCAGCACGGCTGCAAATTTGAAGTGACCAGAGTGAAATCGGTTTTATTCAATTCTGAATTTGTCAACATTTAAAGTGTTATTGTATACAATTGGAGGTGAATTGCCCAGTTAAGATTTGTTTACAGCTTTATAATAAAATTCATTAAATAGAAAAAATACAATTTTATTTCAAATGTTTACTTATAATCATGGCAAGAAAGATATTTTGAAGTCTTTGATCTATAATATACCCAGTTCCCAAATTACTTTAATAGGTGATATAACAGGAATATGGAACAGATATATTAAAAAACAACTTTTTATATACATGTTATGCTGAATCCTTATTAAGGTGGTGGCATTAACTTGTATTGATTTCAATATCACATCAATAGAATGATGTCATGAACTAAAAAAATGAGTAAAATACATACTTTGAAAGGTAAAACAATTAAAGATTTCAAATAATTGGTTACAAATGATTTGTATATTTTCACTTGTTTAAGCACAGCCTAACACTTAATGCAAACAATATTATTGCTGGAAAGTAACAGTATTACTTAATTTATTAAATGTAATGGTCACAATACATGTGGTGTTATATTGCATGTATTTAGATTACAGATTCCATAAATAAGTGAACAATTAAGAGCAATATTTAATAATGGTATACCATGAATAATAATAATGTAACCATAAAATTTCTGAAACAACCAAATGCAGTAATCATTACTATACTTACTCAATAAAGTTTGAGAAAACCACTTGATTGCATTTGATATGTCAATGCCTGATGGTGTAGGCAAAACTCCATGCTGCAATCTCAGATGGTAATCATTTAAGTTACGGATTTTTGCTGCAACTATTAAAAATACAATATAGCCTAAACTGTTAGTATGTATTCTCATAATATTCACATCAACAGGTTAAAATCATAAAAACTTGAAAGATGTATTAAGTTTATAATGACCATATCTTTGAAGGCCACTATCCTGTTATTAATATTAATTCACAAATGACAGTTTCATTAGTATAACAAATTAATTGTTAACTATACTAAAATAGACTACCATTCACAGCTCTATACTTTACCAATCATCCAGTAACAAATCACTAGAGATTTATTTCATATCAGATACTCTAAGGAGTGAAGTACCCACAAATCCTGAGGCCAAAAGTACATAATACTTGAAAACCAATGTTGCATGCCAGATTGTCTAATGTAATCTAAGGTCAGGAAAGTACTGATCAGGAATACCCCATCAATGCAGGCTTTGGTGATGCTTGTTGGAAAAATAAGGACATTTTAAGATAGTACCTATATTCAAGCTTATGTCAGGTAAGCTCGTAAAGATTATATTTTTTACTTTTGTCTAACTATAATATGTAGGCTACATACCTCCTAACGTGCATAGGTCCAATAGTACCCTGGATAGGAACATGATTACTATATTAGATTCTATCCATATTTTTTATTAGTATTTTTAATTTATTTTGTCTTTCCAACATCTATAATCCCCTTTGAAAAACTACTTTGTAATATATTTCAACATTAAAATAATTTAAATTAATTCAGTGATTGTAGAGAACTATCATAATGTGGTATTATATGAGTAATGATTATTACTGAGCTGTTCAAAATCAATCATCAGCAAGAATCTAGAACTGCATTGACTAGAATAATCAGCACCATAACTAGCCTATGTAATCAGCTGACCAGAGATTGGTTCATTGGCTCCCAGTTATAAAATTGTATATTTACCGTACTACTAAAATTAATGTTTGTCATATTACCAATACTTATTATAAGGTTTTGTTTTGAAACAAATACATTAATAACTGACTTTATAATTATTTTTATTACATGTGATTCATTGATGCAACAACAAATTAAACCTTTTAATTAAATAGAGTATAATCTAAAGTTACAGTTAGTTGATATCTCTTGAGCTATCAGCAAACATTTAACACAATAGTGACATAATTATCTTACAAGCAGCTGCTCTTGTTCCCATTGTGGATTTTCTAGTGATAACTAAAATAGAATAATGTAACAGAATAAAACAGATCTAGTATCACTTTAGCACAATCTAATCCATATCTCAGCAGAAACTAACATCTAAGCACTATGGTTAAAGCTAAATGATCAGCAATAGCAACTTAGCAAGAGTAAATACAATGAGAGTGGGTGGAAGTGGGGTTTGTTACAGCAGACATCCCAGCTCCCTTGTCAATATCCAGCAGACGACAGCTAGAGCAGACGATACAGCGCAGCATCCCGTAGATGAGTTTTGACGCGCATGCTTCCCATTTTACAGAGTATGTTTACAATATTATTACAAATATTGCAGTTATTACAAACGTAATAACTGCAATTGTAACTGCGTACCATACTCCTAAGATTGATGTTATATAAAAATTGTAACTGCGAATAAACTGATTGAATTATTATTAATTATTTGTGTAGTGTGAGTTTTAAAATTGAAAATATCAAATCACAGTTATTATTCCATCGAAAATAGAATTATCTGTTACTGTGTTTACAGAGTGAACATTTACTAAAATATAAATGAAACGCAAAACTAATTACATTACTGTTTCAAGATTAAAATATCGGTTTGCAAACACTGTATAATTGTTTTAGGAATTTCAGAGATATGTTTAATTAGTTCCGTTAATCTATTGTAACAGCTCAACAAGTTTTAGGCTTGCAATAATTACTAGATCTCCGGTCGAGCAAACATAAATTTGAAGGACATAACAGTAATTTGAAATAGTGTTAGCTCTGTATGTATGCCTATAATAATCTATTAATACTATGATGTGTACTACCAACATCACGTTACGTATTGTTTGTTATTTGTCCATCGCGTTGTTTCAACCTACCAAATTTACTCAAAGCGATTAAATTATTGCAAGATAGGTAAAATCTGGGTTATGTTAACTGAATTTTTCTCAAGACAAAACCTGATATTTGCAAAGTACAAATGTTACTGTTTACCAACCATTTGCGATGACTTTCTGTTTCGACTGATTTGTCTCTCTAGCTAAGGATATAAGCAACAGATGTTTGCTGCTACACACCTTAGGACGGTGCGCTTGACTCAGCACCACCTTGTTCGTGACGTCACGAAAAGGTGTGCTAAATCAGCGCCTTGACTGTGTTCATGTTAATTTTTTCTATTTTTTATTCCTTCCGTTACAGTAAATATTCCGTTCCACAATATTCAAGAATACAATATTATGGGTAACTTACGTACATACATTAACAATTTAGTTCATTAAATTGGATTTTATAGCATTGTTTAAATAATGTTTATAATACACTTTATATTGTTGTTGCTACAAGTACATTTATATCTCTCTAAATGCTTGGCATATCTCGTTTCATTTTAAAGTCTGAGATCTTTACACATTTTACATAAAAGTTAAATTGGGAGTATTGTAGAATTTTAAAATTTAAATAGCCACATCGGCCAAGCTTTTTTTACCAATGAACAACATTTTATTTTTATTTATATAGATAAAATCGCAGAAAAAATATTTGTTTGCTTACTCAAGTAAGCTGCACTGACTTAAGTTTTTTACATTAATGTGACTATGTATTTTACAGCTGGAAACAACGTGTAAATTAAGTTATTCTCTAATGCCTCTGGTTTTTTGTAACATTTGCATTTGCACATCTCTTTTCATCCAAGTAAGTTTGCTAGTTAACTCATTGTATAGGTGACAGAAGACAGAAGAAGTGGCTGTTATGGCACATTATTACTTTTTGCGGAAACAGTTTTAATTGTAAGAGTACTTCTTAATCCACGTATTAACAACAAAATAGTAGCAGAGTTTAGACATTGCGTGAATTGAATCTTCAAAGAAACAATTGCAAATTAATTGTCACTATTTTTTATTTCTATGACAGCATCTCCATGAAAACGAAAGACTGTTACTCCTTCACATTACAGCATTTCATTTAAAATAACACACTGACTAAAATGCTGGTTTGATAAGGTTTTTAGACAATATATATATAAAGAAAGTAAAAGAAAGAAACACTTCTTTATTGAGGCGAAATTAGGACCACATGGTCCTATCTTACATTTAACCTCTTAAAAAATTAATCTTAATAATGCAAATTAAGGCTAATTAACTATAACTTACACTTACGGTATTCCATTCACTCTTCCATTCACACAGTCACGATTCAAAGAGTAGCCCCGCCGCCCGCCACGATCATCCGGTCCAGGTATTTTCGTCTCAGCTCCACCACAAACCGTTTTCGGCTCTCAATTTGTTTGACAGGATCTGGTAAGGATATATCGGACGTTTTAGGCAATTTAACCTAACAGGCTATACATTGCTTGTCAAAAATAGTTTATATCCTACATGTTCTTATAACATGTAAATAATTATACAGTTTCAAAGTTGTTTGCAAGCTATCATAAGGATTACAGTATTTTTAATACTTCCAAATTTTTTATTTAGTTATGATTTCCAATATTGAAAACATATGTTCAGCTAAACATTATTGTGCTGATTAACTTCTTTTATTAATCGTACATATTATATTTACAAATAAAAATTAATATTTTAATGCCCATATAAAGAATAAATAAATAATACGTCTGTATTTAAACGCCTACAGTAATTAAACAACTGAAATCAAAATGAAAAATACAGAGATATAATGGCTCTGGGTTGTTGAGAAAATGTGATTTGTATAATTGGTGAAAAAATAAATTTATTTAATTTAAATATATCTAATTCTTTGCTTAAAGTTTATTACTTAGGAATACTCCAATCCTCGAAACGCAGTGTTTATTTTATAACATTAAAGATGGAAAAAAATCTTAAATCCTGTTATCCTTTGGTGTTAAAAATTAAAATATGGTTGCTTTATTGCAAAAGTGATACATCAGTCTTAAATGTATGAAATAACTGGGAAATATTGAAACTGAGGGTTACAAAATTCAGCTCATTGACCATATCTATACACTGAATTAGTATCCTTTTGATTGGAGGGTGTTAATTCAGCACATTGACAGTGTCCACGCATGTCAGAGCCCAGGTGGGGTGCTTAGGTAGCGAACCCCCTTAGGACAGGATGTGGTACTGTTTATCAACAGTAGCATTGCCTTAACTGAATTGTTTATATCAATGTAATTTACTTCATATTAGTCAATTATTGTTTGTATTTTTCTCAGGAATTGTATCGAGAGAGGGGACATACAATATACGTACCAGCCAGGCAACTCGTAAGATGTAGTGGCAGGAAATAATTTATTCATACACTCTAACCTATCATTAATTTTTTTAACTTCATAGTTATTTATATTATATGTTATAATATAGACTTATTTAAATGAGTTCTTTATTAATTTATGCCAAAGCGCTCCTTATGCACTTAGAAAATTACTTAATAGGCAAACTTGATCTGGTACATGCCAAAAATTGGTTTGTCCCTCTAGATAGATCAAGGTTAGAGTTTAGCCGTCCAAGGGTTTGCTGTCATCTCGTCTAGTATATATGATATAACATTATGAGGTCGCATCTCCTTCATAGGGCACGTGAAGACAACTTCCTCACAGCTACTTTTTAAATATTATCTTATTTTCCTTATATAGGAATCTTCTTAAAAAATTGTGTGATTAGTTTGAGTAACTGTGTCTCATCATATATTATTTTATCTGTAAATAAAAGAACGTTTACCTTGCCATAAAATACAGTTCGTTGTAGCATGTGCCGGATGTCATGCGTGAGCTAATTGCCTCATAAAATAACAGTTTGCAAAA
This sequence comes from Homalodisca vitripennis, assembly GCF_021130785.1. Classification (NCBI taxonomy): domain Eukaryota; kingdom Metazoa; phylum Arthropoda; class Insecta; order Hemiptera; family Cicadellidae; genus Homalodisca; species Homalodisca vitripennis. The sequence continues at coordinate 179,664,275 of NC_060210.1, forward strand.
TGCAATTTAAAATTTAAACGTGTGTATCAAGGAATGTTACTCAATTGGGTACCGGTGATAATAAATCTTTAATTATTTTGAAATAACGTTAGTCAAAGACTAACACATGTCAAGATATTGTGAAGAAATATATGAGGAGAGATAAGATGAGTTTGCAAGCTGCTGATTGCTATTGTTAATTATAATAATACTAAACAATTTTGAAAATTGTGGCACATTTCTGTGGGTACGACCTCTTGGGTTAATTTACTACTGAGGCACTTAACATAGTTGAGCATAATGTATAGCAACAATACATTTAAAATGTTGGTGAAATCTAGCAAGGTATAAGTGTAACAGCATTAGTGGAGATGTATTTCTTGTGTTCATGTGTATGTGACTGAACTCCTCCTAAACGACTGGACCAATTTTGATGCAAATTTGGTGTCTGTTTTCAATGGAATTCGAGAATGGTTTAGATTCACAATTTGGTCCACTGGAAAAGGTTTTTTTAAATTAATTTTTCATTTGTAAGTAGTTGTTGATTTTGGAGTGTTTTACAATGGATCTGGCAGACTGCACTGCGACATGTAATACAAAGTGAACTGATACTTAACAGCTTTTAATAATTTCAGCTGAAGTTCATCAAAGAGGCAGAGACATTTGTTTACATTTAAAATTTAGAAAATTATTATTTTAAAGTGCTTGATCAGTAGTGTAATGCAGATTGCATAGAAGAAGTATTACCTAATTTTAAATTTAGATTGAGCCAATGATCAATAAACTATCTAATGCAATGAAAAAAACTATTAAACGCTATTATAAAAATCACCTCATTGTACAAAGCCGTGAATGTTTGCACATAAGGTAATGAAATTTGATTAGATCGAAGGTAAATGAAAAGAGCTGATAGAAGACGCTTTATAATCGAAATTGGTTTTCATTGATACATTTTCTTGACCAGAGCACAAGAAAAACCCCACAATATTGGAAATATCTTAGACAGAAAATTAATCTTAACAGACCAAATATTTGATTCTTCATAACCTATTTAGATTATCGAGATCCATGTATATAACTTAATTGTATGAATAACTTATCAACACCTAGCATAAACTACGAAAGATAGAGGCAGGAAATATAGTATTTATCTTCATAATGCGCCCAAGAGGCTCACGTAGGAATGACCATCAATTATCTCAGGAATGTTTACAATATGATAGAAAAAGAATAGGTGAATATAGTGTAATAGGAAATTAGTGTGCGACGCTGCGGGCAACTGCTAGTATATATAATCAAATGTTGAATGCACAAGATGTTAAACTCATCCATAATAATTTAAAGACATCGATGTACAAGTACAAATACAAGTCTATTCATATTTGAATATGTTGAAAATGGAATAACCAGTCCATATCTTCGCCCCTAATGTTTTAGTCTTATAATCTACCGATATTCCTTCACCCAAGGCAAAAGGCAGATAAAAATAGACTATTAGCTATTTTTTGTGTGGATTTGTAATAAAATCATTAACCACTTCAGGACTACAACTAAGCGCCAAGTGACATATATACAGGGATTCTTTTCAAATAGCCCATCATTGTGATCTTGGAAATTATAAATCTGACAACCAACTTTAAATAGGAACATTCCTTGTTTTTGGAGACATACAACAATAGTATTTTAAACTTCGGTCATTTTCTAATATGGCAGTGAACTATTTAATTTTTATTATTCTTTCCGATAGGAGATACGGGAGCTCAACGTGATTAGATTACTTATGGAGTTTAACATCAAGAAAACAATTTTTAGAAATAGCTGTCTATTTTAAAATTCTTACACCTTAAACTTCATTAGATATTTATAAATGTTTAAAAGGGAAAAGAAGTTTTTTCGTGTTGAAACTGCTTTTTTACGTTAGAATAGACGACGCTCAGTTCAAATAAACCCTTTAATTTGTTGTAAACTTCAAATTGTTTTCCTATCAAAAACACTAAAATAAATAATTTTCTAACAGAAAAAAAAAACAAATTGATCGCCATATTGGAAAATGACAGCAGTTTTTTTTGAATAAATGCTTTTCTAAGTCACTAAAAGCTTCTACAGTTAAAGTCTGCTGTCAGATTTATAGCTTCCAAGATCACAATGGAGGCACATAAAAAGCATCCTATATAATATTAACAAATTTCAACATTCTTCCATTATATATACAAAAGAAAAGCAAAAATAAAACTTTTTTCCAGAAAATTTAGATGTAATACTATTTATAATAATTGAAAATTCTTCTGCTTCATAGAACATAATTTCTATAAGCCATATGTAACACATTCCTTAAATTTTTATCAGAGTATTTATTAGTCATTGGTTCTAAAATATTATAAATCTTCAAGAAGACTACAATATGGCTACTTAGTTTTCGTTGGGTGATGCTAATTAATTTTAGCATTATTTCTATTTCGAGTATTGTGATTATGGATGTTGTGGTTGAATGGGATAAAATCATGATTTTTATAGTTCACAGGCTATGACTAAATTATAAATATACAAATGTATTATAGTTTGACTTATAACTTTTGTTTAAATTTAATAATCAATGTTTGTATTCTGGGAGAGCTAATGATCCACATACATTCCTATAAGCTTAATTAATTTACATTCCTATTAAGTTGTTACATAAATGTTTATGTAACATTTATCATATGAGAATGAAAGAGTAAACAAAATATTTAGGATTTATCTAGTAATTGAACCAATCTTTTGCACAGTTTAACGTTTGTTAAGTGTATTGTTTCACAAGAACTGTAATTATAAATGTTTATGTAACATTTATCATATGAGAATGAAAGAGTAAACAAAATATTTAGGATTTATCTAGTAATTGAACCAATCTTTTGCACAGTTTAACGTTTGTTAAGTGTATTGTTTCACAAGAACTGTAATTAATAGAGATCAAGCTGGTTCAGTGTATACTTGTTCCACTACGATTGAATTAATCTAATTTTAAAAATATCCTTATCAAGTAAAAACATTTCATTAAGATTTTAACACCACCACAACATTCAATTTTCTGAATCTGCCGATTGTCGATAATCATACCCGAGCTACAAATTTTGTTACCAAAACCACACCAAAAATACTTTAAATTTCAAAATGGCCTCATATCTCATAACATTAGATGTGTTATTGTCTTTATTTAATAAAAAGTGTGATAAGCATACAACATTGATCATTTACGGGATTACTCCTTATGACATAGCTATAATTTTGAATACATCATATATGGTTGTAGTGGAAAAAAAGAAACAAACTTCTAGTCCCGGTAGTCATGAACTTTTAGAATTATACATTTAATGTGTAACTAATTTGAACTAAAATCATAAAATTAACAGGTAAAATCTAACATTAACCCTTCCCTCGCGGCAAACGGATATATCCTTCAAAGTCTATTTTGTGTTATTTAATAAATTGTAGTTGCCGTGGAATCTGCTAGAGTTCAAGAGAGTGTTGAATACTTGTTCCGAAAAGCAGATGTTACAGTTTAAACCTCATTGGCGCATCACAGTGGTGGGAGGGCGTGGCTTTGTCCCTCGTGGCGTGATTGTCTCAGTCTGAGGCGAACCATTACGCGGTAAACGGATATATCCCGGCACGACATATTTTAGTGTTTAACGCTGTTTTGCCATATTTCCTTATTTACTGTTCGTGTTCCTGTTGTATTTAGCTTTATATTATCTTTTTATTTTGCTATTACTTTATTCTTGTGTCGTTATAGGCCTATATTGTTACTTCAATGGCGAATCCTGACGGTTTTTTGTAAAATTTGAAAAAAAATATAGGGCTCTGATTATTTTTGTGATAATTTATTATTTTTTATTCCTTATAGCCACCACTAACTAAAAAAAAAATTAGAGTTGGTAAAATGTAACAAAAAATTTTAAAGTTAATTACGCGTTATGAGTCAAAATTGAAAGATAAATTCCGCGTGGGAAGGGTTAAAATCATGGTTTAGCAGTGGCATTCCTCTATTGCCCACTTTCTGTAGCATCATATGAAGAGATTTGAACAAGAGCTCTGGTTTCAAGTAATTTGAAATTAAAGAGTAGTGAAAACATGATGATGTGCACTCCCGTTGTCTTTATAAGGGGATGTCATAAACACAAGACATGAAAGTGGACTATATTTTAACTGTAGGAGTGGTGTTCATTTCCTCTGCATTATCAGACAGTTTTAGAACTTTGTATAAGGCATTATTTAAAGATGTACTAAAAATACCAATGTATGGTTTTATATTGTATTGTTAAGAATGAAACAAAGAATACTATTTGTACTTAAAACAGGTTGTAAACAAATTTTGTAATTAAAGTTGTGATTGCAGATTTTAAAAGTTTACGCAAAACTTTATCTAGTTTTAAAAAAAATTATAAATATATATATATATATAGAACTATACTAAAGCTAAAAAATTAACAGCTTCTTCGCACAAATGATGAAAAACTAGTGTATATACGAGACTTTGAAATAATACTTTTAGTAATATTGTATAATATGTATCTTTTAGTGTAATTTTAAATTAATATATGTTGTTATATTTTCTTACTCAGAAAGAAATATTGTTTAACATACAGAACAATTAAGTAAATGTTATCATAATCAATCTATTGTTATCAATAAATTGATAGAGTATATTATGAGAAGTTTTTACGTAATGGCATGTTTGAACAATAGCAAATGTCAACCTACAGTACAGCAATTAAAATGCTCACATAAAAATATTGATAAACTGTAATAATAACTGCTATTTAAACTATGATAAAAAGGGTTAAAATAATAAAATGTTGTAGTTTAATAATATTTATTAACAATTAATTATTAAGATATTTTTTATCAATTCAACAAAAATATTTTGTATAAGGAAACATTCCTACAGTTTTCATAATTTAAATCTGCATTCTATAACTCATAACAATGCAGACAGTAAGATTTTAAGGCCTACATTTTTACAATACAGAGATCACTTATCACAGTCTAAAGAATTGGCAACATGCTTCAATTACATTGATCTGATAAACACACCTTTGTGTTAAAATAATCAAATTCATAATCATTAAAGAAATATACACTTATTAAAATATTATTTATGTGCTACAAAAAATATTGGAAAATAAAATAATTTCTTACTGGTAAAAACAATTAATTGGAGAAAACTAATCACTTACTGGTAAACATAATTGTAACAATAACAAAAATACATTAGATACATTAAATTTAACAAAAAGAATAATAAAATGTTTACAACAATAGTAGAAAACTTAATAAACATAAAAATTACTTATTTTATGTGTTGGACAGTGAAAATAGCTTCTTCCTACAAAAAACTTTACCCTCGTAGACAATGAAATGGATTTGATCTGTGTAACCCAACACAATCCGTTGGACCATCTTTTCCCTAGGTCCAACTTCATTGTGCTGCATCTCTTCAAAGTGTAGCCTTCCCCTAATTTCAGCAAACTGCCATTCCTCACTTCCCACGCAAAAGATCTTTTTTCTCCTACGTGAAGGTGCTCTCATCAGGTCCTGCAGGTTGGGACGAATCATATTCTCAGGTGTTTTGCAGCTCTCGCGGTCTGACGGGGAAGGTCTGACAGGGCTTTGTGTTCGGACAGGTGCCTCACTTCGCTGCAGTGATCGATGGCTGATGGGAGGGATCTTAGTGACACTCTCTATTGTGTGGTGCATTTTTGGGACATATGTCTTCATAAATGAGACTATGGCATCTCGTCCATAGAGAGTGCGGCCAAACCAATCCATGATAGCACTGTCCGATAGATCATATGAAGGCCAGTCTTGAAGATTGTCCATGAAGAGAGCAAATTTTTTGGCGATTACAAGCTCATCCAGTTCAGCCATCTGAAACAAACCATGATAATATGAAAGCACTGTCCTACCCAGTTTTAGGTTGTTGAAACAAATCTAAACTACCTAGAAATAATTTATTCTATATAACACTAAATTGCAGTAATGTAATCTAAACATAAAACAACATACACACAATAATATAAACTTTGTTTTGTGTAAATATTACAATGGAGAGGAGATATCAAAGTATACATGGACCTCTTATTCTTTTACCGGATGAAATAATTTTTTTTTCATTTTAAAATTAATAAATAATCACAAACCCGGTCAGTTGCCATATCATATCCTGGCAAGGCTATTTTTAATTAAAAATTATTTAATTAAAATTTTTTACAAGAACACTGTCATTCTATTTCATTTAAAATTCAGTACGAATGGAAAGTTCAATACATATATGGATATCAATTGATTTATATATTTTAAATCATTTATATATATAATACACAAAATTAATCATTATCTGATTCGTCTGAACTTGCAATTGTAATCAAATTCTGTATCGCTAACATTGTCTTTATTTGTCACCTGCAAAACCGTGTGTCGTCTATTTGTAAGGGCGTTGGATCTCCAATGAATTTTCTGTCGGCTTCAAGAAGCCATCATCTAGGTACCATCCACAAATTTCAGATTATAATTTTGTATAGGATCGATCAGTAGAATTAAGCCACATAGAGTTCACGTATATCATGCGTAACATTTTTTGTTTTAATGACTTCCAACAAGGCGGGATAGTGCTGGAATTAAAGTTTTTGATTTTATTCAAAAATTTTTCGTTACTTTTAATCATTGCATAATTGGTTTGGAAACTTTGATATCGCATGTCGTTGACACTTGTGCAGTTTTTAATGCCATACATGAGAGCAGTAAACTCTTGAATTACCTCAATTTTTCGTCAATAAAAATGTCGGCATCATCTGTTAATGACGCAAGGATTTGTAAAAATGTTCATTTTTCACAAACATTTTATATGGCCTGATTTTACCTTTGTTGTAGAAAGCTGCAGTGTAGTCACAGCCTGTAAAAGCGTGGAATGCTGGTAGATTAGACATAAACAGGACCCTAATTTTGACGCCAATCAGTGCAATTTATGCAGTCAAAGTCTTTCTTATTTTGCTGAACCAGCTAACCAAATTTCTGTCTGTGGAAATATATGTATATTACCGAGCAAAATTATAAACACATCAGTATCAGATGGTTTCACTAAAATTTTTGAACTTGGTAAAACTTTGCTGATATGAAACATTATTCGAATATCAGCTTCTTCGTGGTTACATTCGTAACCATAGCGCTCATTGTCAACTTTTCTTTTCAAATAACATTATTGAAATTTTAAATCGCGGCAACTGTAAGACTTGTCACGATTAAAAAAGGCCACTATATACCATTGAATTCGCAATAAAAATACCTACATTTTCGTATTTGATTTTTTGAGAAAAAGAATGATGTGAAATTTTTACACCCATTTACCTGTTCTACCTTATTGCCAGAAAAAAGGTAGGCAACGGTGTTCTAGTATATTGTATATGTATTGAACTTTCCATTCGTACTGAATTTTAAATGAAAAAGAATGACAGTGTTCACGTAAAACATTTTAATTAAATAATTTTTAATTAAAAATAGCCTTGTCAGGATATGATATGGCAACTGACCGGATTTGTGATTATTTATTAATTTTAAAATTACAAAAAATTTTGTCATCCGTTAAAAGAATGACAGGTCCATGTATACGGCGGATCTTAGACTATAACTATATGGCAGATTTTTAAACACCCATTTAACCCTAGATTCGTAACCATTCGTCTGCCGGACGACGCGATTTTCCAGGAAAGCGAGGTTGGGTATATTTAGGTGGAATGGGGAGCCTGATACCCCTTCCTATTCCTCCACCCCTACTTCCTTTCAGCTGCTCTCATGTGATTGACCTGAGATCATTGATAGTTTTTAGGTTATGTCAGTTTAATTTTCATTCGTAGTCTCAGGGACGAGTGGTTACGAGTAGTGTTACCTACAGTTTTCGAACATCGTCTGGTGTTATAACATAAAAACAATGTTATGTTATTTAAATTTACTTATTACTTATCTTTTTACTTTTATTACTTATTTAATTTTAAGCACATTCATGATCAGTAAGTAACTAAATATGACTTGTCACTTTTGTTCTGTTTTTGTCTTTTAATAAATGCTAAAACACTATACATTTACTTCATGTTATAAAGTAGATAAGATATGTAAAATATGTAAAACCCAGTCGTTATCAATTATTTATTAAGTTTAAATAGTTATTAAGGTGTTTTTATTTTCATAAGTACTTTTTATTTTATTATATGAACAAAACTCATAAATATTACTTAAACAAGACATATATTTTAAATTGGCGAGAAAAAACCTAATATTACTTACTTTTTATAATAGTTTTGTTTTAAATACTTTTAATAAGTTCTTTAGTGACATAAAAAACAGTTGTAGCAATAAAATTATTATTACACTACATACAGTAGAACCCCTCATATCCGGCCACCACGGGACCGAGCCCCTGGCCGGATAACGATTCGGCCGGATAAACCAACCTACAGTACACAGCACTTGACGAAACAAAACAATTGTACTGTACTGTACTAACCGGACTGGAAATAATCAACGAACTGTTTACAGGTTAAACCTATTAGCTCAACTGAGGACAACACAGGAAAATGTAAACAAATAGATACACCAAAATAACGCAAGAGTCGTGGGAGACTAGTGCGTGCAACTGCGCGCCTGCAAGCCGTGGTAAATAAATTTCGATATTGGCTTCCGGGAAGTGGCCGGATAAACCGAGGTGCGGTAAAACCGAGGCCGGATATGAGGGGTTCTACTGTATTTTGTATTTTTTCCCGGAGTAGTCTCGTAGACTAATGGTTGTGAATAACTGCAGGCAAATCAGATGGTTACGAATCTAGGGTTAATTTATATTTCTATAAAACTAAGAATTATGGCATTTAATTTTTTTTTTTAATATTGAAAGTTACCTAGCAACATAACGCAACTTACAACTCAAATCTTCTGAATAATAAATTGGCTGTAATTGTAAAATACATTATTACTCATGAACTTAGCTTGGTTTGAATATGCTGCATAATCATACAGGAAAAGAAATAATGTTCAAAGCCTTTCCATATTTTGAATATATATACCAGTTACAATAATTAATGTTATGTTCTGAAATGAATGTGGTTAGACTCTAATGTTCTTGGAGGTGATTTTATTGTTGTATCAATAATATATATCAATACAACTCAATATATTGATCCTGAAATTCCAAAGTCATTAGAAACCATAAAACAAGAAAAATTAAATTAAACATAAATAAAAATTAATAATAAACTCATTCTCTCTGGTTAGTATGTGGCTGTTGCTGCTATCAGTACAAAAAGTTTCTTTCATATTTACCTCTTGACTGTCAATATATTTTAAATTTAACACTACATTGTAGTGACCTAACCATGTATCGACACTATGACCTCTCATTTATTCCTGGCAAAGTCAATCCCTATTAAATCAGAATGAATGAAAATATTATTTATCATAACTGGCTCAAAATTTGTATGGCATTTAATTTCTATAAAGACTAAAATATACTTTTTGCTGAACAAATCTGAATTTGTCTATAAATTCAGTCTACATTTACAATACTAAACATATAGCTCACGTAGGCAGTTTTGAAATGTTACTGTGATTATATAGACTTGGATGATGTATTATTTTAAATCTAAGCCATCACAGTTTTTATGTGTCAGAGCACAGATTAACAGTGACTAATGGGTGCATTAATGTACAGACACGGAGGGGACTGGAAAAAATCTACATAAGAAAATAATGTTATTACTTGTTTAGTAAGAATACAGACTAACATAAATCGACTCACTGCTTTTTAAACATATATTTGAAAATTGTTGCTTTTGTGATATACACTAATAAAGACCATATATCTAGCCTGTACTATTTAACTTTACATTACTAAATTACATAATTTGTTTTAAACTTGTAAACACTCAATACCAAAAAACGTTAAAATTATATTCACTCTTAGTTTGTTACAGGTAATGTAAGATTTTAACGCCCTTAAAAGTTTAACCCTCCAAATATCCATCATAATTTTGTTATTACTACCTGGTCATTTTCAAAGTGTCATTATCATAAAACCCACCAAAAATGACCACAGGGTAAAGAAACCATTTAGTTGATTCTTAGTGTACTGACATATTCACAATACACAGCCTACTTAAAATACATAGATAATAAGAATACAGAAATAGATTGTACAATTAAGTTGCCTAGCTACAATAAAATGTCGACTTTGAGCTTGTATCTACTAATGTTAAAAACATTATTACATCATATGCAAACCCACACAAATTGTCCACATCACAACTACTGTTTTTTTGACAACTTATATTTCAACAATGACATTTTTATCTAACGCTTTTTTAATTTTAATTTTTTGAAACTACTGGTAAAAAGATGTTTCCAACTTCATATCCATATACTCTACATGTTCTGTTTGTGATAAACAAAATTACATAAAATACATAACATGTGAATTTATATTTATTTTTGAAATGCCAAGCAACAGTAAATAGTTCAAAATGTCAATGTTGAGCTTTTCAATAATAATAATTTTACATTGAATTTACAATTTAATTTTACATTTTACAATAATAATAATCTTACTAAACCCTGTAAAATCAAACAGTACTATTTTTCATTATAAAATTTGGTACAGTTTGTTTATTTTGTTACAAAATATGTAGGTATTTTATGTACATTATATATATATATATATATATATATATATATATATATATATATATATATATATATTAAATCAACTGTGAAAGAGAAGAAATTTGATTCACTTTCATACTCATATAACCTGATTCTGTGTTTTTGACAGGAAAAGGTATATACAACTTAACTCATATACAGGTATATACAACTTACTCATATCTAACAATGTAGTAATCAAAGCCAGGAATCAATAATTATTACCAATAACACAATTACTGTTAGAATGTGAAAGTGGCAGATTGAGTCATACACAGCATCCACAGAAACTTAACGTTTGGGCAGGTATTATAGGAAATCAAATTATGGGCCCATTATTTATCAATGGTAATTTAAATGGTGACTCGTATCTAGCAATGCTCCAAAATGAGATAATTCCTGCACTACAAGCTGCTCTTGGTCGACAATTTCAAAGAATTTATTTCCAACAAGATGGCGCGCCACCACACTTTGCTCTCCTTGTTAGAGAATACTTGGATACAATATTCCATCACAGATGGATTGGAAGACGTGGTGCAGTAGAGTGGCCTGCTCGTTCCCCTGCTTTATCTCCGCTGGATTTTTTTCTTTGGGGATACCTCAAAGATAAAGTTTATCGTACTAAGCCTCGAGATTTGGCGCACCTAAGAAATCTCATAGTCCAAGAAGCTCAAGATATTCCTCGTGACTACCTTCAAAATGCAGTGGATGGTTTTAAAACCGCCTAGGACATTGCCAGACGATGGGAGGGGAACATTTTGAACACTTACTTTGATCACAGGTACTTAAAAATTGGTGTTTACTTGTAATACTTAATAATTTACATTGTTAAATTGTTATAAAATTCAAATAGCTATAACTACTGAATGAATCCACCTTTTGAAGTCCGGTTTGCGGCATTGTACTCTGCTAAGTGAGACCTTTAATTTGATACCAAACTTGACCTATGCTGCTATTAAAGAATTTTGTCTGACTCCTTGTGGACCGTCCCCCAAAGGGAATATCTGGTCGGTAATTGGGCAGATGTGTGCGTTACTATCACCAGTAAGCACGTTTGAACTTTGGTATTTCTTTCTATTGTGGTTCAAAAATTAAAAAGGGGGTTCCAGACTTAATTGTCACCCTGTATAATGCAGCATGCGGTGTAAGTGTCAACCTCGCTTACGGCGCATTTCTCTAGTCAGTAGTGAAAGATGATACTGAGGATTATATGTTAAGTTTAGGTAGTCCCAATTTATTTAAACATATGTATTTTAAGTAGCGTAGAGACTGGAAGAGTGAGATTTGTTAGGAACAAAGGCAATATGGCAAATACATTTAATTTATTTCCAGTTTTGAATTGAAAGGAAACATCTGGAGGTATAACAGTGTCAGAGTTATAACAGCTTCAAAGTTTAGTTGATATCTTTCCAGAAGAAAATAATGTGTTTGGCTGACTACCTTGGGGTACTCTGCCTTCTTCAAAGTTTTTTAGTGCATAGACTGGAGTGCCTTAGGGATCCATTCTATGGCCTCTTATTTTGTATGTAAACAATTTCCATTTTAAAATAAATGAGCAGGTTATTCAATTTGCACATTATACCAGTGTTATTGTGGCTGCAAAGGCTCAAAGTGAGGTTTCAACCCATTTATATTCTTCAATTGTAAATCTACCCATTGGGTTTTCAGATAATAGCCTGGCACTGAACCTGCATAAAACTAAAATGATGCATTTTACCATGATGCTCACCACAACACCAGTTCAGTGTTGATGGAAATCCTCTGTTATGATCTATGATCATGTCAATTTTCACAGGATCAACATGTTGATACTTTTAGCCATAAGCTAAATCGTGAAAAATTTTCTTTGTCACATATCAGCATTTTTCATAAAATTAAACTGAAGGCTGTCTATTTTGGTTACATCAAAAATTGTTCTTACCTGTTTTTGGGGAACTGCATCACAATTATGTATAATTAGAATATTCACTTTACAAAAGCGTGCCATTTAAATCGTATGTTGCCTTGGCTAAAGATCTTTCCATTCATTAACATTTCCTTCTTCAGCCAATCATTTTGAATTTAGTTATTTCTATAAAATATGTGTGCTTGAGCGCTCATGGTATCACTCAAATAATCTTCTTACTTGTGTGAAGTTCAAGAGCTTAATAACTACTTTATTTCTCAAATTCTAGTACTCTTATATCATATGTTAACCAAAGATATAAATTCACATTTTCAACATTTCATTACCTTTAATATTCTGTAATGGTAATGTATGCCTACTGAAATTAATTAATACAGGTGATATCAGTGGTTTTTCAAATGTTTATCACAAAAAATTCATTCCTAAATGCATTAAAAAAATTCAAATATGGGTAATGTTTACTTTATAACCCATTTGACTTAAATGGTCTAATACTACTCTTGACAATTTCTTCAAATAGTGCAGTAACTTACACTTAACATTTCCAGAAAAACATTTTGGGCTCTGATGAACCATACATAAAAATGATTAACTTGTTTCAATTCAGGTTATATATCTCAATTAATTAGTCCTGACTTCAATCTTTATGGGACTGTGGAAATCATAGTTTCTGGATGGGGGAGGATAAGAAATTAACGAGTAGTTAGTTATAAGAGGCTTAGGCATAACACAGTTATTAGCATTCGTGTGAAAAAGATAATTTTAGTTGTCTACCAACTGCGTTTTGAGGGTAAACAATTCCTGTTCTTGTGAGTTCATCAATTAGAACCATCACAAATTTTCTTCTAGGCATAGGCTTGTCTGTGGTTTTTAAATAAGATGAAGGAGTCAAAAATTGCCATGTCAAGGAGATTATAAAAGATTTTTTTCCAATAGCGAGTGGTGGTCTGCGAGCATGATATGTGATAGATGGATTTATCTTTCATGTCCACTCCACCCATGTATAAATTATAGGTACTGCTGTATCATGTATGGCTTTACAGCCTCATGGTGACTTTTGAACCCGTAGATCTTGGGCATGACAAGCTGTTTTTTGTTTGATTGTACCCTACTGCTAACACAGGCACTCTTCTAAAATAAACACTCTGTTGTTATATTATTATAATATTATATATATATTAATATAATATTACACCAATAATAGTGCGGGTTGAATTAATTTGATCGGCAAGTGCCCGCCATCTTATTTTAAGACGGCTACGTTTAGAGAAAGGTGCCGTCGACTTAAAACAAGTCGGCCGGCGCTCGGAGGGTTAATATCTAACTCAAATACTATATTATCTTACATGGTTTACAGGCTACTTAGGGTTAAAATGCTATTTTTTTAACTTGAAACGTCACGACGCTAGCTTAGCTCTGAGTATTTTATTTCGCTGCAGTATAATAAGTGTCCACCAACACAATCAAATCAACTATCGATAGAAATGTCTAAACTATCAAAAATAAAAACATTTTACCTATAGATATTCAAAATTAATCATTGCCAGATGTTTTTATTTACCAGAGTAATAACATTATTGAAAATTAATTTAGTTAAATAGAGTATAATCAATGTTTTGAGTAGGCTTGTGACATCAGCAAGAACAATGACGATGAACTTGCTATTTGTATTCTAAATGTATTATTAAACATTGTTCGATGTTTAAAATACCCACCAGATAATGACCTTGATGGTAGTGATCCATTTGTGCATTTTTTAAATGCTGTCAAAACATGTTTACCCTTTAAAGTAATCATAAATACTATGCTGCTCAAATATAGTATAAAGTTTAGTTATTTTATATTATCTTAAATACAAACATTTCTTTTACATATAAAAATAAAGTTTCACTATAATATAATTTGGGTAGGGTACGATAAGCGGACCCGGTTTTTTATATCGAAATTGGCAAACGATATTACTTAATGATAACCATCCATATAATCAATCGATACTGGTTTAATTATTTTGAACAATTAACTTAAATAATCTACATCAACAGCTGTAAACACATTCAAATAATACTCGTAATGTAATATTTCAATTTTATATAAGTAACATTAGATTATAAGCAGTCTATTTTAGAAAACCACACGACATTGCTTTGAAAGATGACAATACTTGCGATAAGATTTGTGGGAAAGAAACAACTGTAACTTTAAGAGGAGCAAATATGGTCGTCTTCGGTTTTCCTAATTTTGGTTTTAATAATTTGTTTGATCACTGTAAATATTAAATTCATATTTTAATTTAAACCATATGATTGTTATTGAGGACTACAGATACTTTTATATCGATTGATAGTCTAGGATTTGAGATGCAGATATTAGGTATCGATGATTACATTCTTAGATATAAAAAGCCGGGTCCGCTTATCGTACCCTACCCTATAATTTTAAAAGCCTATAACATTATTCAGTTCAACATTATTATTTCAAGCTATCCAAATATAACTTTCAAACACGATTTTACTATGAATTTTGAGCGATAATGTAGAATTGAATTACGTTTCAAGGTTTTAAAATCGTATTATAGAAAAACTATACGTTTATGTGTAAAATGTTTCAGATTACATAAACTAACTAAACTTTATTTAAACCATGTTTGAACAGTGTAGTACTAACGATTACTTTAGCCAATCTGAAATGGTATTTCTGCAGGTACTTGATACTGCCAAAACTACATTTATTTATTAAAAAGTCGTAGTTTGTTTGATTTCACCTCAAATAGTGCATATTAGTAGCCTATATTCATAATACCTACTTTAGAATGTCGGAAAAGCTTCTCAAGTGAGTTTTTTGCTATGTTGTGTTTGTTCTAACTTTTCCTGCACCGAAACACTATTTGGTTTCCACCTTTAATTCTAGGTTTCATTTCACTACAAACTGGATACTTTGTATTTAAAGGAATAAGGTCATGATCTTGTAACCTTGTAACCTTTACAAGATAATGTTTAAAAATATATTTTCAGGCAATATAATTGCATATCCATCAGCATTGTTCTTACTGATGTCACTGGCCTACTAAATACGTAAACAAAATAAAAACAGCTGGCAATGATTAATTATAAATATGAATAAATGAATAAATGATTTATTTCCAGTTTTTTATATAATAATACAATACTTGTAAATCGTTTGGAAATATTACTGGTCACTTGTACAAGTAATGTGACCAGCTAAAATAAAAATAAAGTACCACTGAATAACAAAACTAAAACGTTGAGTCTAGCGTCTCAAGAAAAAATACATGTCGCTTACAACTGCAGTATCTGTATAAACTTACATCTATGGTTATTTATATAAAGTAAGAAGCGAAAACTGATTATTTTTTATTCTATGTAGGCTTCTATATAAGGACAAATCATGGACAGTAAAAGACAATAAAGACAACTAAGGACAAGTACATAACATAAGCAAAAAAGAAGAACAAAAGATGGCCATGAAGAATAAATAATATAATAATATAATATAATATATAATAATATAATAATAAAATATTTAAATTATTTAAATTATTCCTAGAAGTTACAGAAAGGATACATTTATGCAATAACGTTAAATAGGAAGTTAACATCATGAATAGAAGAAAGCCAGGTAATTGTATCCTTGCAGAATGCCCTTAAGGAACAGCTATTTTTTACACTGGATGGAAGTTGATTGTATAATTTAGGGCCTAAATAAAGAAAACAGTGACGAAAAATTGACTTATTTACCTTAGGAAGCCGAAAATTCTTATTTAAAACATATCGGGTGTTATAATACAAGTTGTCAGTTCCCATATTTCCACTTCTGATAAAAAAAATCCTAAGAACTTTAAAAATGAAAAGAATGAAAAGATGTTGAATTGGTAAAATGTGCAGTTAAAATGTGCAGTTGTTGAAAAAGGGGAATGGAACTTTCTATTTTACGTTTGTTTAAAATTATTCTTAAGTAGTAGTAGTTTTGAGTTGTTCGTAATTTTTCTATTAAGTATTTATAAGTACCTCCCCAACATACCAGCCCATACTGCAGTCTTGAGTTTACCAGTGCAAAGTAAAGTGTTCTCAGAAGACTAATGCTACAAAAATTTCTTAAAAAATAAAACTTTCTAATTGATAATCTTATTTTACTATGCAGATTCGTAATATGAGATTCAAATGTAAATTTTTCATCAAATATAATTCCTAAGTATTTAATATTGCTTACTTTTTCTAAAGCTTTACAGTTACAATTTAATAAATTACAAAATCTTGAATGAAATTTTAAAGGAACAGGTATGTTAAAACCATAAAAATCAAAAAATATGTATTTGGTCTTGTCTACATTGACCTGCATTCGGTTTGCTAAACACCACCCTCTTAACAGCAACAGATCATTATTTATTAGTTCACCAATTCCAAGAGAATCGCTGTGGGAATAAAAAAGAGCAATATCATCGGCAAAAGCACTGATTTTACCTTGAAAAATTGAGATTAAGCAAATCATTAATGAAAATTAGAAATAAAACTGCAGAGGTAACTGAGCCTTGTGGCACACCAGATTCTACTAATTTTGGAGCACTATAAACATTTGCTATTTTTACCCGCTGTTCTCTACCCACAAGGAAACTCCTAAACCAATTTAATGCAATTCCTCTTATTCCAATAGTTTCTAGTTTATTTAATAGAATGTCATGATCCACTAGATCGAAGGCCTTTTTAAAGTCAACAAAGAGTCCAGCGGTTTTTAATTTGCAATTAAAATATCTATATATCTATAGGTCAAATATTGTAATCGATATTATCAATATTTATAACCGATAATCATGATTTCATTGTGTTGGTGGCTACTTAGGGTAGGGTACGGTAAGTGGACCCGGTTTCTGTATCGAAATTTGTAAACGATATTACTTAATCATAACCATCGACATAATCAATCGATACTAATTAATTATTTGGTAAATATTAAGATCAGCGACTACCGCTCCGATCGCCGTAAGGTTTTTCGTACTAACACAGGTTAACGTAATTTCACCGAAAAAAATAGTCCCGATTATCGCTAACATATAAAAAACAAGTTTTACGGCAGTACAATGTTGGCAATACAAAACACATAAATAACAAGATTTTCGACTATCAAACTAAAAACAAAGGCCGACCATGGACGTTTTGATGAATTGACAGTAGCCACGTGACAAACAGGAAGATTTCCGATTGGCCGGACGGGTCACGTGACCTATAGGACGGCTTCGATTGACCGCCAGACGTACACAAACAAACCCATATGGACAAGGAATAATTAGTGAAGTTATTGACATGGCTTGCGATGGTTCTTGTCACACGCTAAAAAGACCCTACCTTGCCTATTCAAAATTCAGATCACGCGATGCTTGCCCGCTGCGCAGCGCTTCGCGCTGCTTGCTCTTTTAGAAAAAAAATTAACTCGAGCTTGCAAAGTCCAAGCCCAGATCACGCATGACTGCTTACACACACAACACTCAGACAGAACTAACGCAGGTTTCATTACAGGCAAAAGATAAGCGGCGCACGTTTATTACTGATAAGATAAGACGAGTTTATACTAGAATTAGTACATGGACTACTACCCTATAAACTAATAACACCAAAAAAACGAATAAATGCATTGTCAGTCAGGTTTTTCAAATTTTTATTTTTTCCAAAACTTTTTTGGGGGGGAGTAAACGGCTACGGCGATAATCGGGACTACTTTTTTCGGTGAAATTACGTGCCCTACGAACTAATAACACCAAAAAAACGAATAAATGCACTGTCAGTCAGGTTTTTTTAATTTTATTTTTTCCAAAAATTTTTTTTTGGGGGGGGGGAGTAAACGGCTACGGCGATAATCGGGACTATTTTTTTCGGTGAAATTACGTTAACCTGTGTTAGAATGCAAAAAAAATTACGGCGATCGGAGCGGTAGTCGCTGAGCTTAAGATTTACCAATTATTTTAAACAATTAACGTAAATTATCTATTTCAACGGCTGGAAAACACTTTTAGAAAACTACATCGTTTTGAAAGATGATAAGACGTGTTTTTCGTGGCTTCAACATGTTGGACTCGTACCGAAAAAACCCATTATGTGAAATTTATGGGAAAGAAACAACTGTAACTGTGAGACGAGCAAATATGGTCGTCTTCAGTTTTCCTAATTTTGGTAATAATAATTTGTTTCATCACTGTAAATATTAAATTCATACTTTAATTTAAAACATAATATGATTGTTATTAAGGACTATAGATACTTTTATATAGATTGATAGTCTAGGATTTGAGATGCGAATGTTAGGTATCGATGGTTACATTCTTCGACATAAAAACAGGGACCACTTATTGTACGCTACCCACCACTTATTATACTGCAGCCACCCAAGGTAGTAAACGGGTAGGGTACGATAAGCGGACCCGGTTTTTTATATCGAAATTGGCAAACGATATTACTTAATCGTAACCATTGATATAATCAATCGATACTGATTAATTAAATAATCTATACCAATAGCTGTAAACACTTTCAAATAATACTCGTAATGTAATATTTCAATTTTATATAAGTAAATTAATTAAATAATCTAAATCAATAGCTGTAAACACTTTCAAATAATACTCGTAATGTAATATTTCAATTTTATATAAGTAACATTTGATTATTAAAATTGACAGTCAATTTTAGAAAACTACACGACATTGTTTTGGAAGATGATAAGACATGTTTTTCATTACTTCAACATGTTGGACTCGTGCGGAAAAACCATTAAATGTGAGATTTGTGGGAAAGAAACAACTGTAACTGTGAGAGGAGCAAATATGGTCGTCTTCAGTTTTCCTAATTTTGGTTATAATAATTTGATCACTGTAAATATTAGATTCATATTTTAATTTAAAACATATGATTGCTATTGAGGACTATAGATACTTTATATCAATTGATAGTCTAGAATTTGAGATGCGAATATTAGGTATCAATGATTACATTCTTCGATATAAAAAAACCGGATCCGCTTATCGTACCCTACCCTAGTAAACTTCTTTTTTGACAACAAATTTAAAAAATCACATACATAAAATTAATATTCATACAAAACACATACAAACTTAAACCAAATATGCTAACCAACTATAGTGCAGCATAATCATCACATTCTATTTTTTTATGGATATGATGCCATTCATATTAATGATCTAAGTTAAACATTAATGATTAAAAGAAAACAAGATGGTCTAATATGATGTAGAATTTACTTAACTTTTGACACATGTAGCCTAGGCTATAAATTAATTTTCATTTGGTCATATGACTGAAAAAGACTTGCTGGCATATTAAAATAAAGTAGCTAACTTGCACTATATAGATCTATTATTATTCAAACTAGTATATTTTGCTTGATGTAACATCCAGACACAATGGAAAATTATTGACACTGTAATGGAATAACATTGTTCTTAGCCCAAGAAAATCTAGGATACATGATTTAGTCCAATAGGGTTTACAGATCTTCATATGTTCAAAAACCAATACATGATTAAATAAAACCTCACAGCCTACAAATTAAACGTAGATTTCTTGACAGAACAACAAATTGCATAGTTACATATTACAAGCCTGGCGATGTTGGTGAATCATGAATAACTCAGATGTCAAGTATACCGGTAACCTCGAAATACAAATGTAAATGTAAGACACTGTTAACATTATCAGTATTAGTCTTCGCAGACAATAAATTATAGAAGAAGACAATTATTAATACTTCTTACCATGACAAGTATGCTAGTATATCACAATTAAATATCTGAAGGCAAATAAGTAATACTTATGACATTAAAAACATCAAAGTGTCACTCAGTCAGTAACTTACTCAGTACAATCACATAACCACGTGCTATAAACAAAAAAAAATCAACAACAAAGATCTGGTATTCCTATTGGATAACTTGCAATCCAATCCTGACTGGGTAAAGCTTAATCAATTTTAGAAATAAAGATCTGCTACCATGCAGTATAAAATATAAAAAATTATAAAAAAAGTCAACATTAAAAAGTAGTTTACAAGATTTTTTTATTTCAGCTTATTCTTGCGTTGTAGTATCCTCTCTAGCTCGCCGGAAACGGGATGTTCTAATTTTTGTGTTCTATCTGTGGCGCTAATTTCAAATTCTTTTACACGATATTTATCCTACTAATTACTTTACTTATTTTAATGTGCAGACAGTTGCATTAATATTATATATTATGATTGTGTTAAAAACTTATAATTGTCCATGTTATGTTTACAACAAATAGGTGAATCCCAAGGGCTAAGCTGGGCTCTTGAACTGGATTTGTATTTTTTTTCTAAACTGATGCAAATACATATGTGGTTGTAATTGCTTTTCTAAATTTTTGGTTCAAATTATAAAACATTTCCTCCAGCTGTAACCTAGCTTGTAACTGCATGCAAATTACAAGTCTTAACAAAATAGTTCTCGATTGTAGCAATTATTTTATATTACTTTTATGAAAATTACAAGAAATATTTATTTAAGGTATGTCAGACCATATTGAAGAAAGGGCAATTCAAAATTACTTAAGAAAAATACCTCCACTTTTCTCAGTTCATGTTGATGAAAGCACAGACATTGTTTCCTGCCAATTTTATTTACTTCACAAGTTGTATTAATTCCAATAAGGAATTTGAAGAACATGTAATGCTTACTCATGCAATGACTGAACGAACTACAGGAGAAGACATATTCAATATAATTTATGGTTACTTTTGTGAAAAAGATAGAGATTTATCCGAATTGTGTAGAATTTGCACGGATGGAGGGAAATTCATCAGTAAATTGTTCTCCGTACAGCATGGAGACATTGCTGCATCCACAGCAGATTCTAGCATCCAGAAAGTTGCCAAATTCGTTAAAGAAGTACATAATGGAGTTGTAAAAGTTGTAAACTTTGTAAAAATAAACTCTCATGATTAGTAATCAGTAACACTACGTTTCATCAAAGTAACAATGTCCGGAAAAAACCTGTTTCCTTCAAAATCCTTCCATCGTCAAAAATAACCTTCAAACAAAGAATCTCATGATTATTTAAATTTCTTTGCAGCAATATGTGTGACATTCACTCCACACTGCTTTTACATACGGAAGACAGGTGGACATCTCGTGGAAATGTCCTCACACGATTATTTGAGCTTAGACATGAATTACAAGCATTTTTTATAATGTTATTTTGAAAACCCTTTTCACCTGGCTTCAAATTTTGATGACAGTGACTGGCTTGAAAAGCTTGCTCATTTGGCAGACAAAACTTTTACAAATTAATGAACTCAAATTGGGACTACAGAAAAACTCAATCACGGAATTTAAAGTCGAAAATAAAATTGAGTCCACGTTGAAAACAAAAATACTTAAAGAAATCAGACTGAGGTTTTTGAAACACTGCACAGCTTCTTAATAGAAATGGTTCGATCCATCTGCTGAGGTTAAACATGAAATATTGTTACATTCAAGAAACCTTAAGGACTCTTTCAGAAAGTATTTTCCTAATCGAGGGGAGGAAGAAAACTGGATTGCAGATCCGTTTAGTACATAAAACATTCTGACTTCTGCACTATTTATTCCAGAAAAAGAAAACTCAGCTTTCGACAGATTCTACGTCGAAGTCAAATTTCAAGTTAAAATCCCTTGGTAATTTCTGATCAAGTATTAGTGATGAATATGGTCCTCTGGCTGAAAAGCGCTTCAAGTTTTAGTAATATTTAATAATACTGAACTAGCAGATAGTTTTCTCTTCGTATGCTTTCTTAACGAACAAATAATATAGTAACATAGTGCAATACTTGAGCTTGATTTAAAAATACTAAGTACGGCAAAACAGACTCAAATGTCACATTAAAAACAAAATTGTCATTGGATCCTAGACATACATTCCTATCAATTTTATAATATAATTTTTTATGTATAGTAACTATTATGTTTGTGAAATACTATAATTTTATCCTTTCATTTATTATTATTATTAATTATAATAAGATTTTACTTTAACATTGACACTTTAAACATACTACTAATGATTGGTTTCAATAAAATGTAAGTTAAAGTAAAATAAAAGTTTAAAATCCTTGTCTTAAAAATATTGTCCTCAGTTAAATAATTCCATCTTCAATTGCACAAGAAAAATCTAAAATTAAATTCAAGTTATTTAGTTAATTATATGATCCACCATTTTGTTAAAACCGATTGTACATTTAAAGTAAAAAACGTCATTATAAAATACATATTATCCTATGCGTGTGTGTGTGTGTGTTTTACTGGATGAAAGCATATAGTAAGAGTTATCAGTATAATATCATATATTAATGATTTGACGCCTATATATAATAAACTCATTGGTAAAAATAAAAGTAAAATATTTGGGGTTACAATTTGTGTATCAAATATTCAAAGGGGTACGAGAGGGGAAAAGGTTGGGAACCGCTGTACTAGTGCATCGGGAATAACTTAGAAAGAAAGATTACATGAGATGAAAGTATACCCTTTTTACTAATGCTGGTTTCTCAAACGATGTATGTATACATTGTATTATATTGTGTAACTTAATATGTCAGTTTCAAGTAACTTACCTATACACGTCTAATAAATTTGGTCATAGAAATATTATTTCTTATGAGATAAATGTATTGAAATCACGGCTGACGTCATATATAGTAAAATATAGTTTTAATATTGCTATTTTCAATGTACTACTGATGGAGTACAGGGCATATATATATGTTTTTATTATACAATTAATATTTAGAAATATCTTTCAAACAAATCACCCCCCCCCCCCCCCACCCCCCCCCCCCCCCACCCCCCCCCCCCCCCACCCCCCCCCCCCCCCACCCCCCCCCCCCCCCACCCCCCCCCCCCCCCACAATACAACAAAATTACAAAATAGACTTAAAGTAGACTATACAAGCAGCTTTGGAGACATGAATTGCAATACAAATATTTTAGGTGGAGGCACAATATTAAAATAATAAATTGAAGCTGTAGGACGAATATGTATTGTTGTAGATAAAAGGATTATAATTTATTACAATATGCTGTTCACTATATAAATACAAGTTACTCTTTTATTTTTCCATATCTTGGAAATATTACAGCTACTATATACAAAGATCACAGATTTTTTTATATTTAAGGCACTAAAATATGATATTTTATTTGTATGTTTTATATGCAAAGCAATCGGTCTTGGGTTGAGAAAATATTGTTTATTAACGTCCAATCATAACCATTGAGATGAAACTTTAAGGGCAGAAAAAGTAGAAATGCTGTTTTTTATGACTCCACGAGGAGCCATTTAAACTTGGAAATTTAAGAAATTTCTAATTAATTAAAATAAAGATTAGGGTGAAATATGTGATTTTTTACAGTACACAAGAGGTGTAGCTTTAAGGAGTGACATGGTTTTATTTATTCATGACAGGAAATTATATTTTTCATTAAATATGGTTTAAGAAAATTACATTTTTCCTCCAGTTACCTTTCATGTACATACTGTAAAACGACCATGTCCTTCAAACAGTGAGTATATAGTTTTCCCAGTATTTTGTAGTAACTATTTGCAGTTTTTTTAACTAGATGTCAAGGTGCGAACCTAGTAAAACCCAAAGTTATGTATTGCTCCTCCTTAAACATTAATCCTTGGAACCTCAAATGTTTCTACTTCATGCAGGAAGCAGAATCTGTGATCATTTATAATTAGTTTTACAGATATTTAGATAAAGAGTTTCATTTTTTATCTAAAAATAATGAAAGCAAACTCATACATTTCTCATTAATTTTTTTTCCAGATTCAACAAGTAGCGAGTACACATTGTAAATTATAAATTAGTTCCTAAAAGGTAACATTTAAACAAACTTGTGAATGAAAACTGTATCACAAACATTTGTTCAGAATGCGTTTATAAACCATCATATCATATAATGATTTATTAACAAAGGGGAACACCATGGAATATTGTTTGAGATTTAATAATCTAATTAAATAAGCAAAAAAATATAATAAATCCTTATACTTACATGTTTAATAGTGCAGTAAGTGCAGTATACACTTGTAATAAGTACTGTATGTGTGCAGTATACACTTGTAATAAGTACTGAATGTGTTACACTGTTACTGCTGTTTAGTTCACTCCAATTGTAAAACTTTTGTTTTAATGAGCCAGGAGTTCATTACATTAATGTGCATTATTTAAATGGCGTGCGGATGGACCTGCACATTTAAACTTCATGTGTCAGAACACGTTTTATTAAAAGAATGTGTCCATTTGTTTCCCTTGGTATAAAAACATTTATATTGATTTCTATAAAACCTTTTTTATTTGGAAATTTGTCAATTTTCTCACGTTATTTTATGAGATTATGGATCAGTGTTTTATATTTTTACCTATACCGAGGAAGCTAACTGTGGAAACCAATGTTTAATAGTAATAAAAACACTAATATTTTCAAGGAACAAGACAATTAGGGGGTAATTTATTCCCTCTAGTGGTTTTATTTTACTGCTCTGTGTACAGTTAGGGATGAACCCAGAGAAATGTCCAAAATTAAATGTTTAGTTCTTGTATCCCGTAATAAAAATTGCTTTGCTCTCGTTTAAATCTGTTTCCGTTTATTTGACAATTAGTTGTTAGAAATAAAAGAATAATTCTAGTGCATATATTATGAAAAAAGGTTATTTTAAATTTTATATTGTCAAAGGCTGCTTTTAATTTGAAAAGATATACAAAAAACTATAGTTAAAAATATGATATACGAGTGTATAAAGAAAGGAACACAAACATAATTTTTAACTGTTTAAAAAATTAAAAACAACCTTAGCAATAGCCACTTTTACCCAGATTCCTCTTAAGTTTCACACCCTAAAGGCGACGATGGATCCATCAACCATCAAAGTGTACTGATGATCAGAAGATGAAAGTATAATAATCACCAGTTACACTACAACCCTGTAAGGATAAAAGAATACAAAAAATACAAGAAGAAAAGAGCTGACATATTGCACACCGGAACCTCATTTTTTTAGTAAATTAATTTTGGCTCCATATATTAAATTGGCAAACTGACCGATTAGTTAACCATCAATTGAAATTAGGCCACTTTGGTTGCCAATTCTGAAAAATGAATTAATAATAAAACCTAAAATTCGTACTTTAGATATACACATTAGATATTTTCAAAGAAGTCACATTATATATTAAGAAATTCATCTAGAAAAAAACCAACAATAAAAAGGCCTATTTCAGTTTTCCGCCATATTTTTTCTGCCGTGACTAGTTACTGTGTTGAAAATGATAGTACCATTATTGTATACACGTTTTCAATTGTTGGGGATGTGATATATGCCAAAAAACAACAACAAAAAACTATCTAAAAACCACCAAAACTTAATATTCTTACAGTACTACTAATATAATATAAATAGCGCAGACCGGAAACCGGAAACTTCCTTATCTGTTCGAGGAACGTTTAAGTATTTGGACATTGTCACCACTAACATGGTCTAGTATCTCTTATAAAAAATAGAAAATTAGAATTTTACTTTCAAAATAGTTCGGTTAAATTATTTTAGTGGTAAAGACTAAGCTTTTCAATTTTTAAATTTAATAATTTTTTCAGTTGTTATAATTACAGTACTTCTGTAAAAGGAAATCGGATAAAAATCAGGATTCCAAAATTCCTTAAATTTCCACATATAAATACTTACATTTTTAACTAGACGACCATAATAATAAAGCTTAGCTCCAAATCTTGGGAAGATTCCCTTCTATATTTACAGTAAGGGCGCAAATTTTCTTATAAGTACCAGTAATAGCATTCACCACAAATATGATCTAATATCGCTTTAGTTTTCAACAACTTTAGTATCGAAAACTGATTAGATTTTAAATTTTAAGACTAAATTTTATTAGTGGTTTTATTATTTACTGCTGCAAATAATTGTCTAGTATTAAACAAACTATATAAGTACTCCTGTTTTTCAGTGTAACGTATTTACCGTACAAGTATAATATGTTACATTGTGCACGGAAACATTTACTTTTCGTTTCTATTTAAATAGCAAATAAATTCACAATAACGATTTATATATTGCAGAAAAATAAAATATTTGACATTAAATGAACAGAGGAGAATCTGGAGATGAATTAGACGACTACTTACTTTATGAAACACGATTCTGGTTAAACGGAGAATACTTATGTCGTCAGCCAAAAACCCACACAAAGACCTTTAGTTTTTATTAAAAAAAACATTATTTGTAACTCATTTTAACAAAGCGTCTGTTTAATTTTCTTTTGAAAATCTAAAGACAATAACTCGCGAGTTGCTTACAAATACTACTAATTACGAGTCACGTGTTGCTGAACATATAATTTAGCTCTGCTGAACATATCTGGAAACTTCTTGAAGATTTTACAACTATATCAGTACATTAGTACAAAATAATGGATATTATAAGAAATTAAAACCACGAGAACTTAAAAGCCTTTTTAATGTTCTTACAGTACTACTAATACACAATCAAATACAGCCTTGATGCTTTGTAGTTGAAAATAATTGATTAGAAGAAAGTTATACTATGCAGAAAGGTCTGCATGCTCTACAATAAATATACAATAATAAAATAAAAGGACATTTTAAAAACAGAACCTTATCCACGAAGTACAGTTTATAATGGTTGAATTAATATAGGCTTATCTTTTGCTAGCTGCAAACTTTAGTTTATGAAACAAAAACTTGTAAGATTGAAGTCTCGTAGTATAATATCTTAAATCTATCAGAACATTGAACATTATCTTCAGATTAAAAATATGTGTGAAGTGGTAAATCAGATTAAATGTAAGTTTTTAAGGTCCACAATAGCATACTCTATCTTTTATTTGGACGTCATTTCAGTTTTTTTTTTCCATTTTGCATGGTTCGTGATGCAGGCTCTGTAACAGGAAAACGTATAAGACATAGGATCAGTGGAAATTACCTTGTTCTAATATCCTCAATATTTTAGACCTATACGCGGATCAAAAGCTGTTGAATTGGTAGTAACGACATTGTCCACAGTTAGGATTTTATCGCCAACTCAAAAAATAGGAAATTTTCCATCGCTTGGTACTACACATAAATTGGAAAAGCTAATTCTTCATCAGCCGAGATTAAATCTGCCTGGTTAAACCTTACAGTAGAACCTATGTTAGGTACAGTAGAAACCAATTTTTCACTTCAATCTGGGCAAGGGAATGTATGTCCAGAAACTAAGCACCTTTACCCGCAAATATCAATAATCGATATACGCATTGTAATATACATATTGATATCGGGTAACACCGTATGCCCGATCAGCCTTATTTAGGCCTACTACAGGTGCCATGCGTTGGTGATGAGAAAATAAAACCTCTTAACTTTATTAATTTACATCTGATATAGATTTTCCCATTTCAGTTAATAATAAAGATATATTTGTAATTGAAATAATTAATTTACAATACCGTTTTTACTTCAAAGCTTTGAAATTTTATTGTAAGACAAACTCGTATATTGGTCAATATGATTAAATGATTAAAGGTAACCATTTAAAATAAAAAGATTATGCATGTACAGAAAGATTACCGTTTTAAAAATAGTATGCAACATGAAAATATCTACCAGGCATACCAAAAGGTAGTGAAAAATGAAGTATTTTATATTTATTATACAAGCGAGTTTTAAGACTAGTTTTATAAAGTTTGAGATTTAATACAAGGTTGCGTTACTAAATAAAACAAATACAAACGCAGAAAACAGATAGGTAGCAATCTGTTATGCAGATAGCATAATATATATATATATATATATATATATATATATATATGTTATATATATATATATATATATATATATGTTATATATATATAATATATATATATATATATATATATATATATTATATATATATATATATATAAATGCTTACATTATATTATATACATTGTAAATATAAATATATTATATTTATATTTACAAGTTTCAAAATTATGTATACAGCGAAAGGAACATAAATATCATTTTTAACTGTTTAAAAATAAAGAACAACATTAGCAAAAGTCAAATTCACCCAGATCTCCCTTCAAGCTCGCACCCGTCAGGTAACCCAGGGTCCATCACATCAACCGTCAAAGTGTAATGACATTCAGAAGACGGAGCTATAAGTATCGTCCGTTACACTATAACACGTCTGCGAGAACTGCTCTATGGGAGTTGTTGTGCGTACTGTCAAAGTAATTAGTTACTGTGTACAAATGTTAGTACCTTTATTGTATATCCGCAAATATATGTAAAAGTTTCTAGCGTACTGAACGTAGTTGTAGCTGACTCAACAGTGATTTTAGTACAAACTTAGCACTTGTTTGGATTAGTGAAGTATCTGTGGTAATTCTAAGCTCATCTCACAAGAGAATAGGCATCAAAGAAAATGAAAACCTCAATAAAACATTCTGCTCATGACAAGTTGTACAGATTGCAATAAATAGGAGCAACAAGGTGGTGGAACAAACATGAGGCTCTTTCATTGTTAGTTTAAAATTCTTAATCAGTAAAGACAGTGTACATTTAATTAAATTCTTTAATTTTTTTCTGTTTTTAAAGAAATATCTTATGGAAATTTTGACAGCAATTCTTGATTCACAATAAGAAACCTGATAAGTCAATGGTCCCAATTTGAAATCTTGTTTTATCGTTTGTTTTACTAGATTTGTGTTTGGTCACTTCCCCTGTTTCTAAGTCATTGCAAAGTAAAACCATTGATTATACGTTAACATGGAACTTAGTACAAACACTGCTCCAGCAAGTTAAGGATAAAGGGAATGACGCGCATTTTGAAGTATTGTATACAAAAACCTATGCAAGTACAATAAATCTTAAGCTAGACGAAAATGACATTGATATCGAGTTAGAGTTGGACTGTAAGAGAAAAAAATGTCAAAGACAAAATTGATGCCCTCTGTTAAATCAAAAGATGAAGTTTAACAGTAAAAAATTGTATATTTTGATATTTTAGATTGTGCGAGGATGAGTATTGAAGAAAGATTTAGCGTAAAGATGTTTTACAAGAATGCTCATGGCTGGACCCCAAAAAGTTTGACTCTTGAAACTCGAAACATTTCCCACAGAAACACTGTATAGTGTTTCTAAACTTTGTAAAATTGTTAGAAGTTCGCTGTTATAAGAGCTGCGGCAGTTTGTACAACAATACAGCAATTTCAATCGGCAGAGTCCACTGAGAAGTAGGGAGAGAGATGCAGTGACGAAAAAAGGGACCTAATGCCAGCGGAAAAAATGCATGAGTAAACTGCTCTGAAAAGACATTGTTTTCCAGTGTTTGAAATGTGCTTTTTCTGCTTTATTTGAACTTACTCAATCTGGACTGTTTACCAACCTGTATGTTACATATAAATTTGTTCTTACAACACCTTGCACCAAATCACATGTGAACTAGTTTTCTCTAAAGTCCAAATTCGACTTCGGTCGTCTTTACGTATTCGAAGACCTTATGTCAAGTCTGCTTTTTATTAATGTTGAAAGGAATTTATTTTATGATTTGGACAAAAATAAAATAATAGATGAAGTAGCTTAACAAATGAATTGCTTACAAAGAAGCTGTTACTTTAGGAGTAGGGGTGTAAAATGTCGAATCATCTCAGTTTAAGCTGAGCCCCTTATATTCTAGTATAACATTGTAAACTGTTAAATAGACAGGATTTTTTGTATGTTAGGATTATTTTCCTAATCCCAAAAATTCGTTTGTTATTATTTTGAATACACAATTATTATTGACATAATCCATTAATGCTTTGATGTGAATAAAATACTGCACATTTTTTTGGACTCCGTTGTAATTATTGGCAGTTCTACAACATGTGTTTGTAGTGTTGTGGTATCCTAAAAATACTGTGAATTTCTTAGTTAATAAAGTCCACAAAAGTCGAGAATCATAACATTTGTATAAAAACATAGCTGAATTTCTTCTTCTTTATGAGTTCCAAAATAGTGTAAAAACACATTTTCATTGTTTTCAAGCACCCAATTGTCATTACAAATGGGGGTGCCTCCGCACCCCCATTCTTGCGGGAGGTATTTCACCATGAACCCCCGGTAGAGGACCCCTTTACAGGTTTTAGCTGAGGGCCCAAAATGGTCCCAGTCCGGGCCTGCTGGTATGTCTTGTTTACTTTGGCCCATTGTATAAGGTTAGTCATTCACCTGAGTAAGAAATCAGATTTGCAGATCTCAAAACGTAGTGTTACTGAGTGTATTGTATCAGTGAACGATGGCAAATGTCCGTAAAAATCCTGTTTCCTTCAAAAATAATTTAGTTGGCGGTATAAAAAGATCTCCAAGTTACCTTAGTAACCTTTCAGATTACTTAACTATTACTCAATCTCGCCCTTTAATCTACAAATTTAATCTTTTTATTGTAACTTCCGCCTGTAAGGTTTCATAAGGGGATTCTTCGAAATAAATTAAAGATCTTATTATGATTAAATTCGTGGACCCTTATAATTATTTGAGATTTCTAATTTGAGAAAGACTGTTAAAAATGTACTACAGACAGAAATATGTATGATTTAATCTGGAACCGATATAAATTAAAAAGAAAATTTATCAATAGCCGTTATTGCATGTAAATAATATTACGTAAACTATTGGATTAGTAATGAAACATACCACTTTGAAAAAACTATACTTTGAAGAACTGTGCATGAACTGTTTTGATAAAACAAACTTATTACAGAAGAATTATCCTACTTAAAAATTGTTATACAATTAAACTTACTTATGAGTAATTACACATTATTTAATTACAAAACTTGAACTGGATAGTAACCGACGAAGAATTACCATAGTTATGTATGTATGTATATATATATATATATATATTATATATATATATATATATAGTTTCAAATAATTTAATAAGTATATAGTTTAAACAAAATAAGTACGAAGCAATTTCCTGAGTTGAATAAATTATCCAGCTCCTGAATGGCAATATGTTGGAAGACAGTGATTTTGAAGATGATGAAACTGTGCGTAGATTGATCTGGGAAAGCACATTATAACATTTTTATGTGACGGTGAAAACTGTTTTTGAAAGTGTGGAAATAGTTTTAGAGAGGGTGTTGTAGAATGGGAGCGACGTGGAATAAAACTAGAAAATTCGTAATGTGGACTGGTCAAACACTGTGAAAACCATGCAATGGCAAAAAATTGAAGTTTAAAATAATGGATTCAACTTTGTGAGAGAGGTTTTCTTGTCTAACAATAGAGAAATATGATAATTATGAAATGGTGGAAGAATTAGTTTTGTAACGTTAGTATAAAATATAAAGATCGTAAAGAGTTATACAGAATTATGTCTTAAAAGATGTGAAACTAAAGAAAAAAAAAAGATTTAAATAGAGAGAAGCAAAACAAAGAAGGCTTCCGTGGTGGTTGGAAAGAGGAATTAAAAAAGTTTAGTAATACAACGCAGTAAATAAAAAAGTTATCATAGAAACAAGAATTATTAAAGTTAAGACGGTGCTGGAAATGAATATGTTGTCAATCCATGGTAAGAATACTTTAAAATGTTACGGAAAGAGAGAACAGGTCTGAATATAGCAGAATATGTGGATGTATAGAATATTACATAAGAGGTTTTTTAAAACAAAATCTAAAACAATAGTGCTCGGAAAATGGCAGCAGAATTAAGTAATAAACCGCTGTAACTTCGATGTCTTAAAATCCTAGTGAATGAGAGGGATAAAATGGAACTGGATTTTAAAAACTTGTTTTAAAAAAATTGAATGTATTATAAAGAACGAACTACAGGAACAAAAACAGTAAGAATAGAGTTTTAAAAAGGGAGTGGTATGAAGCAAACAAAACAAGAGAAATTTTACAAGGGAGATAAGAGATATGGCAAACTTTATAAACCTAAAACTTTGTGAGTAAACTAAAGTGATCCCCGCAGAAGAAGTTCTTCAATGGTGGAGAGAACATTTCTGGATAACTCTGGATAGTTGGAATATTACATGCGAGTGATAAGAAATCAAATAAATGGACCAAGCCTAATAAAAATAAGTAGAATACGTAACTTGAAAATAGAAAGTTTTTTATACCGCGATAAGAATACGTACTACCGGCCACACAGAGGAAATAATTTGGTGGAATCAACGCAGCATTTATATCTACTAATGAGATAATAAAGGTAGAGCTTGAAACAAAACAGGAAAGGTATTCGAGGGAGATGGTAGAAGTATGTAAAAAACTGTTAAAAATAACTGAGGTCTAATAGATATTCCGAAATCAGTTTTTAACTTGGCATGAAGATTATAAAAAATATTTATTGAATATAATAAGAGATTAATACAAAAAGAGCAATTTATTTGATGGATAACTCAAAAGGAGTATTACAAAGCAAAACCGAGAAAGTAATCTTAGGATAGTTTGAGGAAGTGGTATGATCTTTGAATATGACAAAATGACGAATATTATTCCAAGATATATTAGTAAAAAATTTATAAGAAATCTGATTTGCTGTTGGAGATAAATTTTTACTATAAGTAGGAAACAGTTTTAGATAGAGATTGTTTGAGTTGGAAGAAGGCAAAATAGCATTTAATGTGATATTAGGTTAGATGGGATTTTGAATAATAGTGGTGAAGATTATACAAGAAAGAGTTCCAGCAACGTATTTATTGGTTTAGGAAAATTGTTTTAATTTTTTAAATTAAAAGCGGATATAGAGGTGCAGTTTTTCCTGTTCAATCAGTGCACAAGAAATTTATAGCAGACTAAAATAGAAATTTTAGACCAAATACCGATCGATTAAAAATATACTAATCATGTCAGAGCTTTATGACACGCATATCACAACAAACATGTCACTATAGTTCAACATTATACAACCTACTATACGTACTAGTAGCTTATTGTATACTAGCGGTGTAACACGCATAAATCACAACAACAAACATGTCACAATAGTTCAACGTTATACAACTATACGTATTAGTAGCTTATTGTATACTAGCGGTGTAACAAGCATAAATCACAACAAACATGTCACAATAGTTCAACATTATACAAACTATACGTACTAGTAGCTTATTGTATACTAGCGGTGTGACACGCATAAAATCACAACAAACATGTCACAATATTTCAACATTATACAACTATATGTACTAGTAGCTTATTGTATACTAGCGGTGTGACACGCATAAATCATAACAAACATGTCATAATAGTTCAACATTATACAACTATACGTACTAGTAGCTTATTGTATACTAGCGGTGTGACACGCATAAATCACAACAAACATGTTACAATAGTTCAACATTATACAATTACTAGTAGTACTAGTAGCTTATTGTCTATACTAGCGGCCCTTTGTAACAAGCATAATCACAACAACATGTCACAATAGTTCAAACATTATACAACTATACGTATTAGTAGCTTAATTCGTATATTAGCGGATGTAACAAGCATAAATCACAACAAACATGTCACAATAGTTCAACATTATACAACTATACGTACTAGTAGCTTATTGTATACTAGCGGTGTCTGATTGATTTCATTTCCATCCCGTTTTGCACCTTTATCACAACAAACATGAACTAATCAGCAAATATTTCCCAACATATATATACTATACGTACTAAGAACTTATTGTTATACTAGCGGTGTGACACGCATAAATCATAACAAACATGTTCATAATAGTTCAACATTATACAACTATACGTACTAGTAGCTTATTGTATACTAGCGGTGTAACACGCACTTAAATCTCAAAAATACATGTCACAATAGTTCAACATTATACAACTATACGTACTAGTAGCTTATTGTATACTAGCGGTGTGACACGCATAAATCACAACAAACATGTCACAATATTTCAACATTATACAACTATACGTACTAGTAGCTTATTGTATACTAGCGGTGTGACCACGCATAAAATCATAACAAACATGTCATAATAGTTCAACATTATACAACTATACGTACTAGTAGCTTATTGTATACTAGCGGTGTAACACGCATAAATCACAACAAACATGTCACAATAGTTCAACATTATACAACTATACGTACTAGTAGCTTATTGTATACTAGCGGTGTAACACGCATAAATCACAACAAGCATGTCACAATAGTTCAACATTATACAACTATACGTTACTAGTAGCTTATTGTATACTAGCGGTGTGACCACGCATAAATCACAACAAACATGTTACAATAGTTCAACATTATACAATTACTAGTAGTACTAGTAGCTTATTGTATACTATTAAACTGAGTTCAATCCCTATTTTTGCCGTGATGCACGCGCACACTCTCGGCCCTTATCAGCAATATACATATAGTATCAATTGTATGTAGTATATACTACACATTATTGAATCATGTAGGTACTCGTATATAATTATTTTGACTTATCGTTTTGAAGAATGTCCCAGCCAACCCGTACAGCCTGAGGGTACTGCTGATGAGGGTTCGATACCTGGTAATTGTGTGAAGCGTAGAAAGCGCTGGAGTCCAATTAATTGTAGTGAGGTAAAGCGATATACTCTCTCAAGAAAAGCCACTGCACTTCATTTCACAATTTATTAGTTTCAAGTATAAAAGTATTGTTTTCATGGCAACGAATTATATTAATTGTTAAGGAAATTTGTTATGTTTGCATGATTTTAAATGCCAAGTGCTTGAAACTTTTTGGTGTTTATGTATACTACAGTACTGTGATTTGTATCAAACTTAGACCTAGTGCAAGATTGCGTAATAAAGTAATAAAAATGTTTTCTCCACAACAAAACAGGCACTGCATTTGCATATATGCTGCAGTCGTACGTTTTCCACAATAATTATTGAAACATGCTGAACAAGTGAGCAAATAAATTATCCATCGTACAATCTCTAGTGTACAAACGACCTCCCCCTTAGCCTAAAAGAAATGCAGTTGTTCCTCATTTAAAAGGAAACTTAAAGACTTTTTGATTGTTGACAATTAACTTAGTTAAGCTATTAGTATGTAACAATAAGAAATGTTACAGTTTTTACCACTGCATTATTTTAAATTAGCCACTAGATTTTATTGTACCTAATTATTGTTTAAATTATGTTTTAGTTTAGTTTTTTTTATTTAGTTTTTAAGGCATTCAGTGACTTGAGTTGTTCTGAAAACAGTAACTGTACTGAGAAACGCTTGTAAATAAAGGCATTTTTTATTTATTTATTTATTTAAAACATCGTATATTCGTTTTACTCTGTAACTACATATTTTTTCACAGCAGATAATAAGAACACAGATACTGATTCCAGGGTTGTAGTCAATACGCATTCATTTCGTTATATCTGTTCATAACAATAAGGTATGAAACTCTTTGTATTTCCACATGTATATGTTTAATGTGTCTTGACAATACTATTTATCTTCTCGTTAGTATTTTCATAAAAATGTTCTTTTAAACCTTTGAAGTCTTTTTTAAAACTGTTAAAGATAGATTTATTCTTCAGCTGAAAATAATATAACTAATTCGACATATAAACATGCTAAATTATAATAACTTGAACAGTTTCTGAATCAGGATCGTTTGATCACAAACACAGACAAAACATTCAAAACGAATCACAATAGGCCATAGTGTTAGAAAAACTTGTATTTTCACCTGTTGAGCTATATCACGATATATTTCTCCTCATTTTTAAACTCTCTGTGTATAACAACCTTGCACAATCTCTTTTATCACTATTCTAAATTGAAATGGACATCTTCTGGAAAACAAAACATCGTTTAAAAACTCCAAGGAGCAGTGTTCCCACAAATGAAACATTTTTTACACAAGTAGACCGAGCCTCATTAATGAATAGTTAATACCCACTCTACTTTGTTTCAGTAATTCCATGAATGATTCTCGCCGATAAACATTGTATTGAATTTCCTGTGATAAGTCCCAAGACAGTATATGACACAGAATTTGAGATAAGATGTGAGGCTGTATATTATGAATCAAAAAGAAGTACGGATACTAAGATTTCTCCTAGTGGCATTACATTAGCGTCTCCCTTATTAGGTATAACCCTACATTACTCCATCATTTTGACGTAAAAATATAAACAAATAATTCCGTACAAGTGCTCTTTTGGCCTTGTCTTCCATTAAATGGCAACTCTTTTTATTTTTAAGTATATTCATAGCATATACTCCAACTTTTACTGAATTGATTACAAGTTTATTTATTCTTTAATTGGTGTATTGACTAACGTGTCGCGTAACAGGCTTCACTAAAATCTTCGTGCTAACGAAGATAAACAGATAAAGTACCCAGACAGACAGACAAACAGAAAAAAAAAACATTGTCCAGCTCTGTAACCATAAGACTTGGCTGATGCACGGCCAAATATAAACATGAAGTTTAGATATGAAAGGCAAAGGATGTCTTGTTTTACCAGGCGAGGATAGGGCTAAGAAGTCCTCTTTAGCACTTAACCTGGGGACGAATGGCTTAGAGGTGAGTTCCGATTTACTTGCAAGGACATGCTTGCTGCAATGACATGATAGTATTAAATAGATCAAGTCAAATGCATGGAGATGGATAAAATAAAATAGGATGAAGCTTTGTTTATTGTTTTGAAGTGAACAATACATATTATTTAATTCATTCCACAAATAACAAACTTCATAATAAAGTGAGAAGATTTTCTTGAAAGATATTTCTAAATATTAATTGTATAATAAAAAACATATATCTGCCCTGTACTCCATTGTGGATGCGATATAAGCAAAAACACAACAAAAACAATCCAAAAACCACCAAAACTTAATATTCTTACAGTATTACTAATATAATATAAATAGCGCAGACCGGAAACGGGAAACTTCCTTATCTGTTCGAGGAATGTTTAAGGATTTGGACATTGTCACCACTAACATGGTCTAGTATCTCTTATAAAAAATAGAAATTAGAATTTTACTTTCAAAATAGTTCGGTTAAATTATTTTAGTGGTGTAAGACTAACCTTTTAAAATTTTTAAATTTAATAATTTGTTCAGTTGTTATAATTACCGTACTTCTGTAATAGGCAATCGGATAAAGATCAGAATTCCAAAATTCCTTAAATTTCCACATATAAATACTTACATTTTAACTAGACGACCACAAAGCTTAGCTCCAAATCTTGGGAAGATTTCCTTCTTAAAGGCGCAAATTTTCTTATAAGTACCAGTAATAGCATTCACCACAAATATGATCTAATATCGCTTTAGTTTTCAACAATTTTAGTAATGAAAACTGATTAGATTTTTAAATTTTATTAGAGGTTTTATTATTTACTGCTGCAAATAATTGTCTAGTTTATATTGTCTGTAAATAATAATTGTGTTCTTGAACACAGTCTATGAATACTCCTGTTTTAGTGTAACGTATTTACCGTACAAGTATAATATGTTACATTGTGCACGGAAACATTTACTTTTCGTTTCTATTTAAATAGCAAATAAATTCACAATAACGATTTATATATTGCAGAAAAATAAAATATTTGACATTAAATGAACAGAGGAGAATCTGGAGATGAATTAGACGACTACTTACTTTATGAAACACGATTCTGGTTAAACGGAGAATACTTATGTCGTCAGCCAAAAACCCACACAAAGACCTTTAGTTTTTATTAAAAAAACATTATTTGTAACTCATTTTAACAAAAGCGTCTGTTTAATATTCTTTTGAAAATCTAAAGACAATAACTCGCGCGTTGCTTACAAATACTACAATTACGAGTCACGTGTTGCTGAACATATAATATAGCTCTGCTGAACATATCTGGAAACTTCTTGAAGATTTTACAACTATATCAGTACATAATACATAATAATGGATATTATTAGAAATTAAAACCACGAACACTTAAAAGCCTTTTTAATATTCTTACAGTACTACTAATACACAAGCAAATACAGTCTTTGTGCTTTGTAGTTGAAATAATTTATTAAGAAAGTTATACTATGCAGAAAGGTCTGCATGCTCTACAATAAATATGCAATAATAAAATAAAAGGACATTTTAAAAACAGAACCTTATCCACGAAGTACAGTTTATAATGGTTGAATTAATATAGGCTTATATTTTGCTAGCTGCAAAACTTTAGTTTATGAAACAAAAACTTGTAAGATTGAAGTCTCGTAGTATAATATCTTAAATCTATCAGAACATTGAAAATTATCTTCAGATTAAAAATAGGTTATTAACTATTCGAATCTGTGTGAAAAGGTAAATCAGATTAAATGTAAGTTTTTAAGGTCCACAAATAGCATACTCTATCTTTTATTTGGACGTCATTTCAGTTTTTCCATTTTGCATGGTTCGTGATGCAGGCTCTGTAACAGGAAAAACGTATAAGACATAGGATCAGTGGAAATTACCTTGTTCTAATATCCTCAATATTTTAGACCTATACGCGGATCAAAAGCTGTTGAATTGGTAGTAACGACATTGTCCACAGTTAGGATTTTATCGCCAACTCAAAAAAATAGGAATTTTCCATCGCTTGGTACTACACATAAATTGGAAAAGCTAATTCTTCATCAGCCGAGATTAAATCTGCCTGGTTAAACCTTACAGTAGAACCTATGTTAGGTACAGTAGAAACCAATTTTTCACTTCAATCTGGGCAAGGGAATTTATGTCCAGAAACTAAGCACCTTTACCCGCAAATATCAATAATCGATATACGCATTGTAATATACATATTGATATCGGGTAACACCGTATGCCCGATCAGCCTTATTTAGGCCTACTACAGGTGCCATGCGTTGGTGATGAGAAAAATAAAACCTCTTAACTTTATTAATTTACATCTGATATAGATTTTCCCATTTCAGTTAATAATAAAGATATATTTGTAATTGAAATAATTAATTTACAATACCGTTTTTACTTCAAAGCTTTGAAAGTTTTATTGTAAGACAAACTCGTATATTGGTCAATATGATTAAATGATTAAAGGTAACCATTTAATTTCAAAAAATTATGCATGTTATACAGAAAGATTACCGTTTTAAAAATAATATGCAACATGAAAAATATCTACCAGGCATACCAAAAGGTAGTGAGAAATGAAATGAAGTATTTTATATTTATTATACAAGCGAGGTTTAAGACTAGTTTCATAAAGTTTGTGATTTAATACAAGGTTGCGTTATTAAATAAAACAAATACAAGCTCAGAAAAACAGATAGGTAGCAATCTGTTATGCAGATAGCATAATATATATAATATATATATATTATATATGTATAATGCTTACATTATATTATATTATATACATTGTAAATATAAATATATTATATTTACAAGTTTAAATATTATGTTATACAGCGAAAGGAACATAAATATCATTTTTAACTGTTTTAAAACTTAAAGAACAACATTAGCAAAAGTCAAATTCACCCAGATCTCCCTTCAAGCTCGCACCCGTCAGGTAACCCAGGATCCATCAACCGTCAAAGTGTACTGACATTCAGAAGACGGAGCTATAAGTATCGTCCGTTACACTATAACACGTCTGCGAGAACTGCTCTATGGGAGTTGTTGTGTGCGTACTGTCAAAGTAATTAGTTACTGTGTACAAATGTTAGTACCTTTATTGTATATCCGCAAATATATGTAAAAGTTTCTAGCGTACTGAACGTAGTTTGTAGCTGACTCAACAGTGATGTTAGAACAAACTTAGCACTTGTTTGGATTAGTGAAGTATCTGTGGTAATTCTAAAGCTCATATCACAAGAGAATAGGCGTCTGAGAAAAGGAAACCACAATTAAAACATTCTGCTCATGGACAAGTTGTACAGATTGCAATAAATAGGAGCAACAAGGTGGTGGAACAAACATGAGGCTCTTTCATTGTTAGTTTAAAATTCTTAATCAGTAAAGACAGTGTACATTTAATTAAATTCTTTAATTTTTTTCTGTTTTTAAAGAAATATCTTATGGAAATTTTGACAGCAATTCTTGATTTCACAATAAAGAAACCTGATAAGTCAATGGTCCCAATTTGAAATCTTGTTTTATCGTTTGTTTTACTAGATTTGTGTTTGGTCACTTCCCCTGTTTCTAAGTCATTGCAAAGTAAAACCATTGATTTATACGTTAACATGGAACTTAGTACAAACACTGCTCCAGCAAGTTAAGGATAAAGGGAATGACGCGCATTTTGGAAGTATTGTATACAAAACCTATGCAAGTGCAGTTAATCTTAAGCTAGACGAAAAGTGTCATTGATGTCGAGTAGAGTTGGATTGTAAGAGAAAAAGAATGTCAAAGACAAAATTAATGCCCTGTGTAAAATCAAGAGATGAAGCTTACTCTACTTCAACAGTTCAAACATTACAAAATTTGTATATTTTGATGATATTTTAGATTGTGCGAGGATGAGTATTTGAAGACAGATTTAGCGTAAAGATGTTTTACAAGATTGCTCATGGCTGGACCCAAAGAGTTTGACACTTGAAACTCGAAACATTTCCCACAGAAACACTGTATTATAGTGTTTCTAAAACTGTGTAAAATTGGAAGAAATTGGCTGTTAAAAGAGCTGGGACAGTTTGTACAACAATACAGCAATTTCATAAGGGCAAGAGTCCACTGAGAAGTAGGGAGAGAGATGCAGTGACGAAAAAGGGACCCAACGCCAGCGGAAAAAAATGCATGAGTAAACTGCTCTGAAAAGACATTGTTTCCAGTGTTTTGAAGTGTGCTTTTTTCTGCTTTATTTGAACTTACTCAATCTGGACTGTTTACTAACCTGTTATGTTACATATAAATTTGTTCTTACCACACCTTGCACCAAATCCACATGTGAACTAGTTTTCTCTAAAGTCCAAATTCGACTTCGGTCGTCTTTTACGTATGCGAAGACCTTATGTCAAGTCTGCTTTTTATTAATATTCAGAGGAATGTATTTTATGATTTGGACAAAAATAAAATAATAGATGAAGTTACCTTAAACAAATGAATTGCTTAAAAGAAGCTGTTACTTTAGGAGTAGGGGTGGTAATAAAATGTCGAATCATCTCAGTTAAGTTGAGCTCCCTCTATTCTATAATAACAAACATTGTAAACTGTTAAATAGACGGGATTTTTTTATGTTAGGATTATTTTTCTAATTATTATTTTACTACACAAATATTTTTGACATAATTCATTAATGCTTTGATGTGAATAAAATACTGCCTTTATTTTGGACTCCGTTGTAATTATTGGCCAATTCTACAACAACATGTGTTTGTAGTGTTGTGGTATCCTAAACATAACTGTGAATTTCTTAGTTAGTAAATAATAAAGTCATCAAAATTCGAGAATCATAATTTTCGTTATAAAAACCTAGCTGAAATTTTTCTTCTATATGAGTTCCAAAATAGTGTAAAAACTCATTTTCATTGTTTTCAAAACACCTCATTTTCAATAAATACGGGGGCTCCGGACACCCCAATTTTCCGGGAGGTATTCCCCCCCGAACCCCCGGTAGAGAGTTCCTTTGCAGGTTTTAGCTGAGGGCCCAAAATGGTCCCAGTCCGGGCCTGCTGGTACGCCTTGTTTACTTTGGTCCAGTGTATAAGGTTGGTCAATCACCTGAGTAAGAAATCAGATTTGCAGATCTCGAAACGTAGTTTTACTGAGTGTATTGTATCAGTGAAACGATGGCAAATGTCCGTTAAAAATCCTGTTTCCTTCAAAAATAATTTAGTTGGCGATATAAAGGATCTCCAAGTTACCTTAATAACCTTTCAGATTACTTAACTATTACTCAATCTCGCCCATTAAATCTACAAATTCAATCTTTTTACTGTAATTTCCGCTTGTAAGGTTTCATAAGGGAATTCGTCGAAATAAAATTAAGATCTTATTATGATTAAATTCGTAGACCCTTATAATTATTTGAGATTTCTAATTTGAGAAAGACTGTTAAAAAATGTTACTACAGACAGAAATATGTATGCTTTAATCTGAAACCGATATAAATGAAAAGAAAAATTTACCAATAACCGTTATTGCATGTAAATAATATGTACGTAAACTATTGGATTAGTAATAAAACATACCACTTTGAAAAAAACTATACATTGAAGAACTGTGCATGAACTGTTTCATAAAACAAACTTATTACAGAAGAATTATCCTACTTAAAAATTGTTTATACAATTAAACTTACTTATGAGTAATTACACATTATTTAATTACAAAACTTGAACTGGATAGTTAAACTGACGAAGAATTACCATAGGTATGTATATATATATATAGTTCAAATAAATAAGTATATAGTTTTAAATAAAATAAGTACGAAGCAATTTCCTGAGTTGAATAAATTATCCAGCTCCTGAATGGCAATATGTTGGAAGACAGTGATTTTTGAAGAAGATGAACTGTGCGTAGATTGATCTGGGAAGCACATTATACAATTTTCATGTGACGGTGACGGTGAAAACTGTTTTTGAAAATGTGGAAATAGTTTTAGAGAGGATGTTGGTAGAATGGGAGCGACGTGGAATAAAACTAGAAAATTCGTAATGTGTACTGGTCAAACACTGTGAAAACCATGTAATGTCAAATAATTAAAGTTTTAAAATAATGGATCAACTTTGTGAGAGAGGTTTTCCTCTCTAACAATAGAGAAATATGATAATTATGAAATGGTGGAAGAAGTAGTTTTGTAACGTTAGTA
The DNA here is from genome assembly GCF_021130785.1 of Homalodisca vitripennis. Lineage (NCBI taxonomy): Eukaryota > Metazoa > Arthropoda > Insecta > Hemiptera > Cicadellidae > Homalodisca > Homalodisca vitripennis. The sequence continues at coordinate 179,707,696 of NC_060210.1, forward strand.
TATAAATATAAAGATCGAAAAGTGAAATACAAAATTATGTCTTAAAAGATGTGAACTAAAGGACAACATTTAAAATAGAGAGAAGCAAAACTTAGAAGGCTTCCGTGGTGGTTGGAAGGAGCAATTAAAAAAAGTTTAGTAATACAACACAGTAAATAAAAAAGTTATCAATAGAAAACAAGAATTTATAAATTTAAGACGATGCTGGAAAGGAATATGTTTTAAAATAATTAATATGGTAAGAATACTTTAAACTGTTATGGAAAGAAAAAACAGATTGAATATAGCAGAATATGTGGATGTATAGAATATTAAATAAGAGGCTATTAAACAAAATCTAAAACAATAGTGCAAGGAAAATGGCAGAAATAGGCAATAAACCGTGATAACCTTGGGTGTCCTAAAGTCCTAGGAATGAGAGGGATAAAATGGAAGTGGATTTTTTAAAAGTACGAGTTTTTCAAACATTGAATATTGTTATAAATATAAAAGAAAGTCGTGTTAGTTACACTTATTTATAAGTCAAGAACGGCTGATCCGATTTGGCTGAAAATTGGTAGGGAGGTAGCTAAGAACAGGGAGAAGGACATAGGATACTTTTTATCCCGTTCCCGATTCAGGATTCCGCCCCACTGGTCTCTAAAAGTTACAGAAATATCCGTAAGAAATGCATTGCAGCAAACATATGTTATTAAGTGAAAGAGCCTTTTCAAATTTAATCAGCTGTTCTTTGTAAACATGTATAATGCGACAAAAGAAATATATTATGTTTATATCATTTAATTACTATTTTAAATTTCTTTACACTTATAGTTTGAAAGCATAGAGTAAAAAAACTGTATCTTGAAAAAAACAATTGCCTGAATTCCAAAATGTAAACAAACAACTGTAAATTTGATTATTTGATGAACACCTGATGAACAGCTGCCTGTGTCATTTTTCTGGGTTACTCAGTCAAACAAAATGAAATCATGGCTACTGACATATAGATTGTCCTTTCAGTTTTACATAATAATCAGCCAATCATGAAGTGAAATTTTTTTTACCTTTGCCACATAGGTAATCTGTCTGGTTTTTAAAAAAGACAAACAACTTATTACTTCGATTGCTTTCGGTTCGGATAACGCTTTGTTTCGCACGCGAAATTAAAACGATTTGTTCGATTTGGATAGCTGTTTTGTGTAACATTGAGAGGATTATTATATAAGAATGCCTGCGACCCACAAGATCAATCTGTCTCAAACAAAGCCGTAATGCTACAAGGAAGGCTTCGGTACACGTTGTGAACAATTCCTATTGGCTATGTGAAATCGGCTCGAAGCAAATCGTACTGGATCAACAACCTAGATCACAAGGTTCGACACGCAAGAAAGGAATACATCAAGCTGTTGGATTTTGGAATAGAGCGATCATTTAGTTATGCATTGCCACTTTATGATTACAGTTCGCATGTTATCATGTACAATTATTTGGTCCAATGGATTGTTGTTTGTGGGCATTGTAAGTGCATTGAAGTTTGTTGGAGAGTCGCTTGGATTGTGTTTGTCTTAATGGCAAAGTAAAATTTGCCAAATTACATGACTCCCCCTCTTGATCCATTGCAAATCATTGCACGGTTTCTGGAGAGAGAAACGCAAGAATTCGCGACATTTTCTTGCTAATACTCAAAAACCACAATAGTTTGTTTTCAAATGTGACATTCATTTGGGGCACCCCCCCCCCACCCCCCCCCCCCCCCACCCCCCCCCCCCCCCACCCCCCCCCCCCCCCACCCCCCCCCCCCCCCACCCCCCCCCCCCCCCACCCCCCCCCACTTCTACCACCAGGGTATTCTCGACTGCGAATTCATTAAGAATGGTGAGCTATGATAACACATCTTCGGCAGAATATAGTCATTGTTAAGATTCACGTACATCCGGTCCCAATATTTCCAAGATTTCCTATATTGAATTCCCCATCATAAAAGTCTCCGTCGCCGAAAACTATACCAAAAGAGTCGTAGAAAATGTTCAAAGATTCTCATGGTCTCCTATACTTATAAGTGTTCATGCATAAAAGGACCACCGTGTGCAAGAACATATGGGTCTAGTAAATGTTGGCAAACACTACATATATTCGGCTCCCGCCACCACCTATGAGGCGGGAGCCGAAAAATCTCAGTTGGGATAGTAGCACCGTATGCACTCCCCTACTCTAGATTGTGCCCCCACGCGTTCACCTCCTCCACTCCTCACGCGCATCCCACCGGGTCCATGCTTATAACTTCCCTACTATAAATTCACCGCCAAGCCCAGCTCCTCAGTGGCTCAACACCGGTCGCGTCACGGACTACGACCCACAGATTCCTGGTTCTAATCACGAGTCTGACAGTTACATTTTTGCCACCCCTCAGTAGACTCTGATATAACACCAAACAAAACCTGTTGTAAATAATTTTAATTCCACATAAAACTATATTGTTATTCATTGACCAGGATTTTAGGTTACTATTTCCATTTAAATTTTATCAAATTGTTATCTATTTTATTTATTTTATATATTTAAATACTTTATTTTTATATATTTTATTTATTAATAGCCTATATTTTATGTATTTAATAACCATGACATTCACCGTTGAGAAAACCTAAGTCTGGTAGCCCTTTCATTATTTTCGATACAATGTGAAATATAGACATAAAAGAATTCTGGAGGCATGGTGATGTTTTCTTGGCTTTGCTTGCTGGGCAAAAAATTGCTCGGTGCATCTATCAAAACCGATGCAAACATGGACGAGAGGGACTGTGTGTAACGGACAAAATACCTACTGGCGATTACGCTTGTCACCATGCGTTCCATCCTGTCGCCCGCTGTCCAAGCCTCGTCCAGCGGCCGCTCCCTCGTCACCCTCCACCTCCTAACCCGCTTCTGCTGCGAACATCTTGCACCCTCACCACCGCCGACACCCCGCCACCCCGCCTGGACCTGTCTGCTCCACGCCCGACCCTGGCCTCACACTGGTCCCCACCACACCTGGTCCAGCGGGACGAGATTAGCATCGCCCCAGTATCAGCAGATAGACCCAGCATCGGAGGTTTCTCGTCTTGAGAAGGAAATTGAGCGACTTAAAAATGAATTTAAGATACTTTCTGGATCACACCGTTGAGGCAGACTCTCGCTTGCTCCAGTTCACTGAACCGATATTTACAGTGAACACAATCCGCGTCCGGACCAGACCGCCCGCGCCTCCGCGAGGGTGGACCGTGGCGTCCAGTGTGACCCGCCCTCCTATCCACCTGAAGACCCGATGCCCGTTTCCGTGGACTTTGGTGCGGCAGTGTGATCTGGTGGTCTAAACGCTCGTGTACGCGGTGTTGCTGAGATATCTGACAATTCTTAATAGTCTTAAAAACGACCGGATCAGAAGTACTTCAGGCAGAAATTCAATGCCTGAAGTATATCAGCTGAGGACATGTGAGGATGTGGATGTGAACTCCAACTCATCCATGGATAGAAGTGAGGACCTTAAAAAAAAGTAGCTCCAACCATGCAGAAACAAATTTCTCAAGTTTGGACTAAAAAAACATAAAAAAAAATGCCTTTCCATGATCAAAAAATTAAAAATAGCTCTAATATCTCCCAATTCCAACACTAAATCATAGCAAACCTTTATCAGAAAAATCGACAGGACGTCCCAAACCCCTATCCCTCACTTCCGTTCCAATTAATATCCAGAGGTGATATAGCCACCTCTCGCCACATTTTTTCGGACTTGTCGAATATTCCATGACCTTACCCTACCCGCCTCCTGTTATGGTGGACATGTGCAATGCCCGGCTCGCCGGCCTGCCTTGACATCTTGGAGAAACGGGCCATCACTCCACCTCGGATCCGGGGACCCCACTGCGAGGTGGTATAATCCGCGGGGCTCCTAACGAATCTTGGCAGTGGGCTAAACAGCCACGTCTATTTTCCGCCACTCTAGGAGGCCTCACAGCAACCTGCAACAGAACCTGGCCAACACTGAACTTTGTTTCTTTGTTCACCTTACCGCTTCGACATGACTTGGAACCTAGATCACCACCCATCCATGATTGAAAGAACCGTGCTCCTGAATGCTTACATTGAGGAAGTTGGTCTCTCCGGCACTAACATTCCGCGTGGGTATAAAATGCTTCAATTAACATCGGCCCGGAGGCATTTCACGAGGCACGGTCAGCATCTCTCAATGGCGGGGTAAGCGGATTATTACTGGCGGGGATTGGTAGTGTGAAGAACCCTTGCACTGCTGAGACCCAGGGGTGTCATGCGCCGCCGCTGCCACATCGTCGCTGCTGATGCCCGGCCTCCGCCGTCCCCGGCTCCTGCTTGCTGCCTGGCGGGGTAAGTCAGCTGAACATCCCTCCACTCATCTCCAGGACTTCCAGCACGCCACCTACGGCGGAAGCACTCGGGGGGGTCCACCAACGCCAGGGCAGTTGTTGACTGAAAATATGGGAACGCTCTCGCTGGAAACAAACAAAAGACTTGGTAGAACATCCGTCCAGAGTAAAACCGGTATAGGGATGATTTATCTGGATCCGATGCCGTAAAACAAAACCATATAACATCGGAATAAGAAAATTCTTTCAAAAAATCTCCAAAATTCCAAATTCACGAACCGAATAATTTTGAAATATTATTTGATTTCATCAGGAATGCCCAAAATTGCGCCAACCAACATAATATTGATGAAAACTTGTGGCAGTCCATTGATGCGACAAGGAAAGAGAATTAAAATCCGCAGATGTGTTTTATTAGTAATCCTGAGCACGGTTTTCTATATGATGACTAAACATCCATCTTTTTCAAAATTTCCAAAATTTTTGAATTGGCAAAATAACAAATCATGTTTCTTGTCGAAATTCGGTTTCTAAAGGGGGCTGAGGGTGCCGTCTTGTGGCGCAAAATTATTTGTGGAAAGCATTTGTCATAAAATTTGAGACCTTTCAAGAAAATTAACATCACACATTGAATTGAAATGAATTTTGGATAGCCGAAGGCAATTAAAAATCACGTCAAACACCTGTTTGGAGAAAAATGAGCAGGTTCATCGGGTTATATCAGAATCAACCCAATTGGCTGTAGCAACCTCCTTTTTTTTGAATATATTATTTTGAGCGACTTGCTTAATGAACCTGTATTTTAAATTCACTGGTGAATTTCCTAATAATGGGAGTACTTTAAACATTAATGTAATGAATCCCACCGACCCCCTAACCCAGCGGCTTCGCGATGTTTTAAATTCTTTCAATCTAAATTGGTCCGTGAATTCACCGACACGAGTGACCGCTACGTCGAGTACTGCCATCGACAATGTTGTCACAAACATTCCTGACATCACAGTCTCTGTTTTGAACTCTGCAATCTCTGACCACTTTTGCTCAGGGGGCCGTGATCCGTGGGTGCAAACTTGAAAGTCAAAATTCAAAATTTAAAATTGCACGAGTGATTCGGCCCCAGAACATTCGCCACTTAAAACGATGTTTTGGAAGCTGAGCCCTGGCAATTTTTGGATAACTCTGGAAGTGTCGATGACATGTATGCGGCATTCAGTGATAGTTTCAACTATTATCTGGATGTTGCTTGTCCGTTTTCAGAAGGACCAAAGTCAATCACGCACCTAAAAAAGGCACGTGGTTGACAAAGGGAATTCTTGTTATCTCGAGAAAAGCTTAAATTCTTTCACACAATTTTCATTGGAACCCAAAACGAACATTTCAAATTTTTTTTCAGAAATTACCGAAGGATTTATAAAAAAGTCATACGAGCTGCTAAAGCCTATGATGTTAATAAGGCCTTGGGTAACTGCGAAAACTTCTCGAAAACAGCTTGGAAAATCATAAACGACTTTTCTCGAGATACACACCAGATAAAAAACACCAAAGAAATCGCAATTAAAATTGAAAGCACAAAATTGTTGAAAACCGAGCTCAAGTGGCAGACGAATTTAATAAATACTTCTCTTCCGTGGCTACAGTGGGTTCGGCATTAACTGAACCACGGTTCCACGGAGGAGATGCTGTTGTATCGGTTGCAATCCATGGCCCTGACTCCTGTGTGTGAGGGGGAGGTTTGCACGAGTCATACAGGGACTCCAACTCAAAAAAATCTTGTGACGCAAACGGGATGTCAGTGTGGCTACTCAAACACTGCTTCAGGCATATATTGAGACCACTCACAAAATTGATCAACTTTTCTTTTGAAAAAGGAACCTTCCCATCACTTTTTGAAGACATCCAAAGTCATTCGATCTTCAAACAGGACGATCCTTGCCTTGCAAGCAACTATCGTCCAATCTCAATTCTTCCAGTCTTCAGCAAAATGTTTGAAAAAATTTTCTATGGAAAAGCTTGCAAGCTTTCTAGAAAATAACAATATCCTAAATCCGGAACAATTTGGATTTAGGAAAAAACAGATCCACAATAGACGCTGTGAACAATCTTTTTGGACAATGTTGTCGATGGATTGGAAGGACGAGAACATGTGCTCAGTATATTCCTCGACCTATCAAAGCGTTTGACTGTGTGCATCATGAAACACTTTTGCTCCAGTTGGATAAATGCGGCGTTCGGGGTCTCTCGCACTTATGGCTTACTTCTTACCTCAAGGATCGAGACTAGTGCGTTGAGGTATCGAAACGTCGTCTCAAACAAAATTAAAATGACCCATGGTGTCCCTCAGGGCTCCATCCTTGGGCCTCTTTTGTTCCTAGTTTACGTCTGCAGACTGAATTCAGTGATCCAGCATGGAAAACTAGTTCAGTATGCTGACGACACAACTCTCTGTATCAAAAACAAATCAACTCAAGACCTGGAAATCACATCCTTCATGGAACTGAATGCATGCATTCAGTATTTTGATGAATTGAACCTGAAAACAAATCATTCAAAAACAAATGTCATGTGTTTTAGCCTTCGACAAAATGATCACGAAGTTTAGCCTGCCGTGTTTGTGGATGATGTGCTTTTTAGAGGAAACTAACTCCACAAAAGTTTCTGGGAATGTTCCTAGACGGAGGACTGACCTGGGCTGATCATGTTGACAATGTATGTGCTAGAGTGGCCTTGCGGCACCTGGCAAAGTTCTGTTCCCCCAGAGTTCTGAAAATGGCATATTTCGGCCTGATTCATCCACACTTTGCGTATGGAGTGAGACTCTGGGGAGGTTGTGCCAAAAACAAAATGGAAAGAGTTTTCAAGCTCCAAAAAAGGCAATCAGAATCATTGCAAATTTAAATTACAGAGAGTCGTGTAGGGAATCTTTCAGGGAGTTAGAATTGCTGACTTTGCCCTGCCTTTTATATTCTGGAGGTGATCGCGTACTGCGAATCAAAGTGTGATTTGGTTCGTGGCGGTGACGTTCACCGCTATGAGACAAGAGGCAGGGACAACTTCCGAACTCGGCAATACAGACTGACATTATCACAACATCTCCCTCAAAAAGTTGGTGTCAGACTAATCAACAAGCTCCCTGGAAAGTGTCAAACATTCCGCCAATCAACATCAATTCAAAACTCGTCTTAAACGCCTTTTGGTGTCCAAAGCGTTTTATTCTGTCGATGAATTCATGGTCAGCCGCTGGGATGTCTAAATTTAACTTGGATCTGAAGTCAGTTTGAATGTGTTTGAGTGAATGCATGAATTGTAAGTATGAATGTGTTTTGAACGTCTAAGCCTGTGGTTTATCTTACTTACTTCTGACTTTTGCAATACAATGTCCATTGTCAAAATGCAATAAAGAGATTGATTTGATTTGATTTGATACAATGGCCATAACTATAAAATGTTATATGAATTTTCTTGATCGTGGCAACAAGGCAAACTCAACATAGGCGTCGGATATATAGACAATGTAGTCTAACGTTTACTTTACATTTAAAGACTGTTATAAAAACCTAAATTAGTTGTCTTTTAACACAAAAGTAGCTTCTCAAAACTGTGTATATATAGGCTATATATTTTCTTGATCGGGAAAGAGGCAAAATCAGCTATGGAACAAAAATACTAAGTCTGAAGTAAATTACAATCACTATAAATATATACTTATATTGTATTGTATTGTATAAATAATTATGTATCGTATTGTAACATATTTTCTTGATTTGTGGGAAGAAGGCCAATTAAAACATTGGCGCCGGAAATAAAATTCTATCGAACCAAAGGTGCTCATACAGGTGCAAAACCTGAAAAAATTGCGTGTGAAGTCGCGGGTAACTGCTAGTTGATGGATAAAAGTATTATTTAAGGCTATTATAAGATTGAATTAATTATTGTTAGAAAATTTTCCTCTTAAAAAATTTATAACTGATTTGAATTCAAAATTTCTAGAGTTATATTAATAAATTTTGTAAAATAGTTGAAATTAATTAATTGCATTAATTATATTTACATTATTATTATAGCTATGCTAACAGACATAATATAAGAAAATTGGCACTGTAATAGAACAATATACAACATAATATTATAACAAAAACTAACCTTTCATTCATAGTACAATGAACAGAAAAATTAAGGGGTAGTAGCGCCAGTGCAGCTGAGCGATAGAAGCAACAGCGTGTCCAGTGACACTCTAGAAAACACTCAACATACAACTGAAATCTAATATCAGTTCACATGCATTACGTATGCGCTGCAATAACCTTTCGTGGCCTATCTTCGGGACTTCGTAAATTGAAGAATTTTTTAACGTGATGCTAATGAACATTTTAAAGCTTCTCCAAAAAGGCAGGCATTTTACATAATTTTCAAAAAAAGCCGGGAGGACAAACTTTAAAAAGGAGAACATGTTCTTTCTAAAGCTGGGACGATTCGTCCCCCTATCTCTGATACCAGACTATCAACAGCTGATTTATCTAAAGGAATGCAGCAGAACAACAACAACACACCTTTACCGTTGCAATTTCTTTTGTTATTTATATTACTATCCCATGCACTTGTTAAGTTTGTATGTTTTGTCTGAATCCAATCTGAAAGTCCGGGATGATAATTTTTCAATGTGATTCATTGTAAACGCATGACAACTTCCATTTACACGTAACATGTTCAGGATTTGAGAAGAGCATTATAGTATATAGAATACAGGAATACAGTTATAGTACCTAGTCGTCACAATATTTTTCATGTAGTTAATCATTTTTTAACTCGAGTGTTAGTAATTTGGTATATCAGATCTATGATTTTTAGTCGAAACAAATACAAATTTTTGTCTGTTCACTCATTTTTGTCAGAGGTTAACATAAACATGTTTAACATTTTATAAAACGAAATTGAAAAGACAAACATTTAAATAATAAATTAAATAACGAAAAGATGTGTGACGTTCACGTACTGTAATCTTGATTATTGTAACCAATTGTCAATGAAAACCAATATGAAAAGCATTGAATACACTACAGTACGAAAAGTCACTCATTTTCTCGGGATCTCTTTCAGTATTCTTCCAATACAGTTCCTCAGTAGTCATTTTCAACTCTCCAGGTTTAAAAGGGCCTCCTTATGCAGGCATTTCTTTGTTAATATAGTAGTTAGTCTCCATGTCACGAGTATGTGCATTCAAGCCCAAAGAATTTATTTCTCAACTCACTAGAAAACTGCTGTAACGACCGGGGCTAAGCTTAGGAATAATGGAAATCATAATTGTCCGCAATCAGCATGAAACTAGAGATAGTAAAAACGTAGTGTAGTGTAGGAATGAAAATTTAAAGTAACTCAAGTTTCGCCTAATTGCAAAAAATCAACTTAGAACTCTTAAAAAACTCTAAAAAAACTACTCATGTTAATAGATTGTCATCGTAGCGTAGGAGTAAGAGGCTGCGGCTCTCTTACCGAGAGATCACGGGTTCGTTTCCCTGGGGGATCACAATACATATTTGTATGTGGGTTTGAACTGTTTTCCCTAAAAAACATTTAGTACCCTCAACTAAAATGTTATTGGTATAAAAACCCCTTAAAAAAGAACAAAACTTACATTAAACCTATAAAAGACTAATATTGGATCTGGCGACAGAAAAAAACTAATTAGAGCAGCTTACACCAATATAATTCGATGGTGTTGCAATTCAATCCCCCCTCGAACGCACTACGACCAACAATGTTGCCAGATTTACGCGTCCTTTATAACTTAACTGATCCTTATTAACGCCACGGATCAGCTGGTGGTCAGTTACTGATTGGCAACATCGCTTCAAATGTCTTTCGAACTATTTTGGAATGGGCTGATCTAGTAAAATGAAAGACAATTATATCACAACAATATAGCCATTTATTACAATCAACACAATGACATAAAATATTTGTATATTATTTTAAGTTCTATTAAGGCAATAAACTAAAATGACTGTTCTGAATGCAGAAAAAGTTTATTATTTACTTAATTTAATTTCTGCTCATTTGTGTAAAGAATGAACCGAACAGAATTTTTTGCCTTTAAATTGGTGGTTGTTCCCGTTAAGTATGCTGTGGTTAACACACTCCTCTTCCTCATCATCCCAAGAGTGTTTAATATTGTTCCAGAGCCGTAGGGTGAGGTAGTATATGAGCTCTACCACATGCTAGAAAGCTAAATCCTGTGAATACTCCAAGAACTCCGCCACTGTCGGCTAATCAAACACAGAACAATAAATGTATTAGTCCCTAAACAAACAGAACTTTTCATGTTCCACTTATATTTTGTTTTCCTCACTTTCAAACTGAATTAATAAAAGTGGAGGAGGCGATGCATTAAATGGCACTTTTGCTACTACCTATACTACTATTATTATTTTTAATGCTCGTTGCCTATTAATCAGTCATAGTAGGCTACTATCACTGACTGTATTTCTCTATTTATGTTTCTTGGCAATCTTACTTATACTTAAAGATCAAATAATATATTACAGATGCAGATTCTTCACATTGCATTGTGATCTTTTGATCTTCGTTTTAAAGTGTAATGAAAATATATACATCAAGTAAAACCTAAAGTCCAGCCTAAAAAATAAGAACTTTCTATCATAATAACTGATATCAGGGTTATGTCTGCATTCATCTCTGCTAAACAAGCCCTTTATAATGACGTACATCTTGAGCTTTGCTTACGTTAAATTTTTTGCCGAACTCCTTATAGATCACCCTTCATTGGATGTAAAGGGTCACTCACTACCTTGAAAACTTATCTCTTAAGTCCAGTATTTATTTACTAAATTTAACTTTCACAACTAGGACCATCCCCCAACATGACATAAAATGGTAGTTACTTCAAAAAGTAGATTTATAGGTGCAGTAATGATATACCAAGTTTTATTGCTTTACCTGTAATCGTTCGGGAATTATCAAACCCGTGCGGGACTTTTTAATCTTCTGTATATTCAATACGAAATGTATTTTTTTTATAGTTTCAAACATTTATTCGTCTATGTTTAATTCTGCTTATAAATGAAACATTCTAATGAAAACCTTAAAAATATGCATGACAATGAATAAACGAAATATTTTCAAGCTATATTATATATATTATTACAAACACTTCAACAGAGGTTATTAAAAAACTTAGGCTAACTATCAACCATCTTGCGGTATTCCAAGGTCTGAATCCTTTGGGTCTGTCTCGAAATGGGTTCGCGCTGAACAAGAGAGAATTGGCGGAGGTTGCATCCGGGCATGAGAATGACCAGAATGGTACTTACAGTCGCCTTCCTCCAGAGTAGCGTCTGACCTTCTCTACACTAAATAGATCAATGTCTTCTCGGGTTATAGGTCTGATCACGGGACATGGTCACCTGAGGAAAGCATCTCCACAGAGTCGGCATCCTTCAGGAGGATCCGCTCTGTAGAATGTGTGATGAGCAGGATGAAACTGCCGAACACTTGCTCTTTGATTTGTCCTTCAATAGCAAGGGAGTGGTATGCCATCTTTGGTAGTTTGGACAAGGATGGTGATTTTGCCCAGGAGTACCTGATAGGTTTGTTTTCGGCGCCGTTTGTGGAACTGCTGAAAATCGTATAGACTGGTAAGCCTCATATTGTGCTTCCGAGTTGCGCAAAAAGCCCTTGAGGTGTAAGTGCATGGCCAGTAAGCCGCCCCATAGAAGATGAAGAAGGCTAACTATATAAAATATCCAAAAAAATATATTATTCTTATAAGCCAACTACTGTATGCTCTAATATTTTATCATAACACAATTTTAGATAATTTTTTAATCATTAATTTTTTGTTTTAGCGCAACCCAACTCAAATATTAATTGCACTTTATAGCCATTTCAGAAGAGCCTTACTTGATGGTTTTAAAAATCTATGATTTGTTGTGTATAAAATAGTCTAGTAGAATAGTTTTTTAATTGTTTCGTGAAAATCTTGTTTTTTCCAAAGACAATTTAAAAATTTCTCTACAAAATTTAAACATTATTGTCAGTATACTATCAAAACTTTGAGGAAGACTTATGGAATGCAATATAATTAGTCATTTTTGTAATTTCTTCAAACACATTTGGAGTCTTTTGAATAATGGCCTCGAAATTGAAAAGTCTAATCACATTTAATCAACAGAACAATGCGTCAGAGTATTACATTACACTACAAAACAGTTTTTGTCGGTCCTGTTTACGTACGGTGTTACTTGTAACTTTTGTTTCGTTTGACCTTTTGACCCCAAAATCAAAGAGGCTCTTCCTTTGGACGAATAGGAAAACCTATGTACCAGGTTTTGAAGTCTCTATTACCATTGTATGAAGAGTTATTGCTCAGACAGACAATGACACGATTTTTTCAGAAGGACCTGTCAATGTCAGGTGCTTAATAAAGCTCATATCATGAGAAGTCAATCAGAAATGCATACTACTAACTTATCTGTATTTTTTGTCTATAAATGAGAAAATATCATACTTTTGATATAATTTATTGTATACTTAGAAAACATTAATGTCAAACATAGTTAATTATTCAAATTGTGGTTTGCAGAACACACCTACTGATCATAATGCTTTATGGTTGCAAACGATTAGATCAAGCAAAATCACCCATCTAAATAAATGATAACTTACTATGAAATAAAATAATACTTCATTAGGTGTAGTTGTGAAATACTTATTTCTTCTCACAAGTTAAATATATGGTGTGAAAGAAGAAAGGGCGAAAGGCACTACATATATATAGAACTACTTATTAAATATATTATGTACTGCAGATCTACGAACGATTACATGAACACAAATGATTACGGATAACCTTTTCATTTTCAATGTTGAAAGATTTAAACTTCCTACTGCAAAGTCAATTAGATGTGCAGAATGAGAAGTCAAATATGGGAATATTTAGTAAAATGTATCATTCAAATCACAAAATATTACCTATGAAATCTGTCAAACCAATGAGCTCCTTTCGAAGAACTGAGGCAAATTCTCGCTCTTTAAAAGATAATGCAATTCTGGTTGTGTTTCAATCCCAAAACTGAAAACAGAATAAAAAGAAATCAATTTCTTGCACGACAGAAAACTTTAATTTTATGTAATGTGACTTTGAAAATATTTAAATACTGGGTACCAAAATTTAATTTTATATCTGATAGTGATAACTTTCACGCATATTCACTTAGCCCCTCCAATTTTACAGTAGTGGTATCCAGTGCAATCAGAGTCCAGCCCCTTAAAAGCCACACATAGTCCAAATTCAATTTTTGGTTATCTAGAGTAGGAAATGATAACTTTTTTTATGTGAAGAGCAGTTGTAAGATCAAATCATTCAAAATGTATTGCATTTACTTTGCAATAACGCTGGTTTGGGCTAGCGATTTTTAAAAACTTCTACAAACATATCTGAGCAAATAAGTCACTCTTTACTAATCTATAACACAAAACTGGATTAATATTTGACATAATGGATGGTCTAATAACCATTTGAAACAGAATATAGTTGAAGAATATCACTAATTCAATGTACTCACTCATCTGGGAGGGGCTGCTGGTTGATTTCTACATCATAGTGCAGAGATGTGCAAGTAGCAGGACAGTCACAGATACAGTCAGGATATGTAGATTTGAGCAATTCATCTGATAAGTTCTTGGGTCCTCCAATAGACCCACCTCTGCTATACTCGTAGTCCTTGAACGTACTCTGGATTCTGTCTCCCACCCATTGTCGGTAGTGAAGAACTATTTCTCGCCAGGTATAAACGGCCTCCTAATATTGCTAAAAATGTTTTTAGATTGAATATTTAATAATTAAATGCAGCAACAGCTTCATAAAGAAGTTGCTTTACATTCAGATGCAAAAGTTATTTATATTACCTGGTAAGTACAAAACTCAGCACAATCTATAGTGTGCCTGTCTCCCACAGATTTCTAACAGTGTTGTTGAGTCCTACAATCAAAAATTAAATTATATTTATTAATACATTTAAATAACCAAGTTACATAAAATATTGTTTCATAATGCCTTAAACACAACAATTTAAAAACAATAATCATAATTAATTATTAAATTCACCAATATCCAGTTTTATTAATTCTTGATATTATTATATGTGTTAAGGAATGTACACATTTAATTAGCATGTAATGTGTAGGCCTACTTACAAAATACAATTATTTTCAATACTGCAAATTTGAAAGTTATCTAATAAAGTTATGACCCTCAATCCCAAATTCATATATTACAATTTCTTTTTTATAAATGATTGTTTTCCTTTTTTTTTAAATATAAGTAACATAAGCACTTTTAACATTTACACAGCTGTAAATGAGAAATCAGCATACTGACGATATAATATTTTCTCATCCACCAATTATCCGCCAATTAATTCTTATGTCAATATTGGTGACAAAGTCTGTTAGCATTTTCAGAGGAAGAAAGTCACTTTATAAACCTTTTAACCCAAAAAACCAATTATATCCATATATCGAAAACAAAAAACTTGTACAGTCCTAATTTCCAGGAGGATTCTTTGTTTGAAGGTTATTTTTGACGATGGAAGGATTGTGAAGGAAACAGGATTTTTCCGGACATTTGCCATCGTTCAGTGAAACAAGAAATCAGTAACACTACGTTTCGAGATCTGCAATCTGATCTCTTCTTCAGGTAATAACTAGTCTAGTTTGTAATTATGTATTAGGCTAGTTATTACCTGAAGAAGATTGCAGATCTCGAAACGTAGTGTTACTGATTTCTTGTTTCACTGGAATGATGGCAAATGTCCGGAAAAATCCTGTTTCCAAGGAGGATAGTGGTAATGTACATAAGATTTACAATGTCAAATTCTGAAGAATAGTAATAAAATATCTAAAATGTCAATTCAAAAATTCTTTCTGGCAGCTAAGTCGTTGAGTCATCATCTTGTACGTGATGATATCAACTACTTAAAAATCGGCTGGCAATCATTATGGAGAGGATCAAAGTGAAATTGAAATATAATTTACTTATCTACTTGTTAGAGTACACACTGCACAATTTTGGCAATGGCATAATAGACTTGACTAACTGAAATAAAAGTTCATTAAACTCTCACAAATTAAAACTAAATAATATCTTGATCATTTTTGCAATAATACTCTGTAGAATTATTGTTTGGGACAGATGAGTAAGTATTCCCAAAAGATCTTTATCAAATGTTACAGACTATCGGCTCTTTTCTAGTGTAAAGGGTTTGGATTTGTGCAGATTGTGATTCTTTCAGTTAACTTGACTGGCCTTAGAGAAGGAAACCTTGGGATGTTTCATATTAGAGGCCAAGCCAGTTACTAAAAACTTTCAAAGTAGAAGGGCATAATCTTATTAATGAAAGCATCTTAAATGTAATATAACGGAGCTCTATGAATAGTTTCCAAACAGAAGTAGGCATATATTCTGGGTACTTATTATTTCAGTACCTATGCGTGAGAGGTTGAAAAGTTAAATACAATTTTTTACTAGTTCATCTTTGTTTTGACATTGCAGGAGCAGACATTTCTGGTTCTAATCAATTACATTTTTGACACCACAGTGTAGTTTACCTGTCCCAATGCCTGGATCAAGAAAATATACAGAGTGAGAAAGTCCACTTCGGTCCAAAAGCTAACTTTTAATTGACCTGACTTATAAATCCACATGAAACTTTCAGTGTGAATAAATGTTTCTGTCCTCTTTAGTGAAAACACTTTCAGCTGAAGAGTGGCCGCCATTTTACTGTCAGTTAAATTTTGGGCTATATTTGGTAAATTATTACAAAATTATTATTTCTTCAGAATTTCTATATTTAATGGTTCCATACACACCTTTCTCTTCAATAAATATTAAAAAAAGAATTAACTGGATTGGTTCAGCAATTCCTGATATTAGAGCTTAATAACACATTTAACGATTCATTTTTATTTATAAGAATAATGCTGGTATATTACTTGGCAGATAAAATGGCACACAGTCACACAAATCTGAGAGAGCAGTTGACTCGACATTCCAACTGGCAGTTTCTCTGAGTGTAGGATCGGAAAAGCGACAATTTCCTCTCATGAGAGAAATAACATTTCCTGTGTTCTGGAGAGTACTGCAGAAGTTCCTCTCTGGCAGTGACCAGGCTGGGCAGTAAGTGAATGAACAGATCACCACTGTATGGCAGATCATGGAACTTATGAGTGTCTGGAAGTGGGATCTCAGCCGGGTGATGAAACGCAATCTACAACCATTACTACAATGTTAAAGCCTCATAGATCTTATCAAAAAGTAGTATTGTAAACAGTGTGATGTGTCGACATGCAAATAATACACACAATTACTTTAGTACGTTTCTATAATTAACTAACTACAGTGAAAAAATAATGATTTGTAATCTAACCTTTTAACGGTGTGGTTCCGAAAAAGTTTAAAACATTTTCTGGATCTATATTCACTGAAAGAAGATATCTAATGTTTACCCATAGTCAACATTTCTAGGATCTATTACATACATTCAGAAACACCCAATGAATTTATTTAATACAAACCGAACTCCTCTTGTATGCAGAACTACCTTTATAGTTTCAACTAATGGAAACCAAATACCAGTTCTGAATATATTTTGATGGAAGAGTTGCTACCTGTATTAGTCGGTACAGATTACAAAAATTGTTTTTCTTGTTTTCCTGAAATTGTTAGTAATAATATTCCTCCTAAAAGGTATTCATAAAGTTATTCTTCCAGGCCAAAGCGTCACAGAACAGGAAATAAGTCCAAATCTCTAATAAATACTATTCCTACACCTCTCTACACTAGTGGTTTTGAGTATTCAATATTATTTAAGCATCCCTTGTTACAGAATCGGTATACAGCTCAAAACACTACCACAATTATTATTTAAAAGACAATTATTAAAAGGGTTCACCACTGAAAATAATGAAAAATTATGAAGTTTTCAAAAAAGTTTTTTTGTCAGATTTTGTCATTTGGAACCTACTGAACCAAGAAAATAGTACCCTAAGACCTATATCTTAACCCTAAGTATTAAAAAATAACGTTTTTGCAAGCGCGTCAATGTCCAAAATTTCACATTTGTACTAGATGCCTTTTTTTACTAAAACATCATAATCTTTATTTCTTTGATATATTTTCATTATAAATATGTAAACCAGATATTTAAATCTAGTTTAGTACACATATCAATTATTGTACTGTTTTATTTTCATTACTCTATGCTGAAGAAGAAGAAGTAGTAATAGAATAAAAACAAAATAATTTGTGTTCTGTCATCTGTCATTCTACGGTTGAGTTTTCCAGTGTTGTTTCGTTTTGAGTAAAGTGTTAGGAGTTCAGTTTTATGCCAATAAAAATATGGGATAGAGGTCCAAGAAATTAACAAGAAAAAATGTTGCTAGTAAGAAAATAAGGACAATATTTGCAAAAGCGGTTATGAGGTGCAACCTTGCAAAGTCTTGTAAAGTATTGATATCATGACACAGGTATCCATGAAGAAAGTGGGTGTTTTTTACTACCTAATGATGATGTTACTGTACCAAGTACATCTGAACCAGGTACCTCATGTTTCTAATCATAATGAGAATGAAGTTCCTAAGTAAACCTACTGGCCTTCCGCGCTTTACCAAATGAGCTAATAAAACAGATATGTTACATTTGACGATAAAAGCGGGGCCTAAACTATATTGTTTGTAGATGGAAACAAACTATCCAAATGTTATGGAAAACATTTCACTGTTGTCCTGAGTGTGACAGGGATACCCTTCAAGTTCCCTTTCATAATGCCTTCAAAGGGAATATGCACATGCTTTTAATATGTCACCCCCCCACCCCCCCCCCCCCCCACCCCCCCCCCCCCCCACCCCCCCCCCCCCCCACCCCCCCCCCCCCCCACCCCCCCCCCCCCCCACCCCCCCCCCCCAATGAAACATCAAAAGAATTTTCTCAAATAGTTACAGTGAAGGAAAATAGCCCATCTCACTACATTGAATCATTATCAGTTGCAGGAGTCAAAGATAAGGAGAAAATTGGAGATTTAAATCATAACAATAAAGTTACCAATGATAAAACATTATCAAATGAATCAGAGGAGATTGACAAAATAACTTCAAATGCAGGTGACGATAAATCATTGTTCATTTTTGGACAGAAAAGTTCACATGTAGAAGAACTGCAAGAATGTTCTGAGAAAGACACTGTTAATGAAGCAGTAGTTCCAGAACTAACCGAGGAACGTGTAACGTGTGCAGTATCTACTAGTTTAGATGATAATGCACCCACAGTAGAGTCGCCTGTAGATAATGACAGTACTAACCAAGTATGTGATACAGTAACATCTAACCTATCAATCCCTCACCTTCCTTTAGTAAAAAGCCTTAGTGCATCAGGCCTGGTTGAGCCCTGCCATAGTAGTGTCCCCCCAAGCAGGACAGTACCTGAAGAGACAGCAGCTGGCTTGCCCCCGGCCAGTGTCAAGGTCTCGCAGTCTCCTGTCAAGCTCAGCACTACGCCAGGCATCCACCGCCGTTCTTCAGATTCCGATCTCAGCATTACTCCCAAAGGCATGTATATGTTTTGTGTTCTGTCATAAAATAATCTCATTGTATACATTTTTTTAAAAGTATAGATTGAGTTATGAGTGATGTTTGAGCAATATAATAAAAAAAGACAGTCAAAAGTTTCTTACTAACTCAATATTAAAAAAAAGTAAAATAGGTAAAGTAAATTCCTGGATGTATATAAAGACACTCTTGAACACAGGGTGGAGAATGACTATAACTCAGTAGATTGTACTAAGGAAACAAACACTTTAAAACTTTATTTTTGCTTAAAGAATTCTTGTTTTTCGACAGAAACAGGCAGTCGAGGTACAAAAAAAGAACACAACATGGCAAATGAGGTACCTCATAGTCACTGTGTGATACAATACACTCAAACCGACTAATAAAATAGTTGAAATGGCAGGATGAAATTAGTATAGGTAAAATATCTTTGTAAAAGATAAAAAGAAAGAAAATTTTTCTTCCTCTGCCGTAACATTTGTGGAAATTGTTACTATTAGTTACTGTACTGTATTATGTATACACTATCTAGCATTATGAGCTACGTATATCTAACTCAAATCCAAGGTCTGACTGACATCTTAGGCATTGTGGCCATCAGCTTTCCATTAAAAACTGCTTATATGTTACCTCAGGATGATATTTAAAATTACTGGCCTAATGTTTATCTAACATTGTTTAGAATTCATGCTGAACTTAAGACATATTTCTGAGAAAGGAATTCAATAAGAAGAACGGCACATACAAACAAGTCTTGCATTTCATATTATTTTAACAAAATATATTATACTCATATTTTAGTACAGTTCTCATTATTATATTCTTATTAATATTTTTATTATAAAAAATATGTCTGTATTCAATTTTAATTACCTCTAATTGTTAATGTTAAAATTGGAATCTCAAAGGAGGCTTAGTCTCTTGAGGACCTTAATTTCTTTGCCATTACTAATAAAGTCACTTTAAATTGTGTTTAAATTTCTTTATTTTATTTGAAATAGATATTATATGTTTTGTTTTAATGATAGTCTCTCATGGTACTGAGAATTATTTTATTTTAATTTCTTTAACTAATGATTGTTTTTGTATCAATAAGTGTATACATCATGTTTCCAGCTGTATGCTTGAAAAAATTATATTTTTTTGTTTATATAAAATACATTTTTAATTTATTGGGTTTACTATAGTCAGCCCACAGTTCGGTTGATTTATATCAAGGTTAATAATTCCCATGTATTCAACATCAACTGTATATATATTATATATATATATATTTGGTAGTTTTTTATACAGACTGTAATTTTTTTACCTATTTTACCTTTTCTTTAAATCTCTATGATATGATACAATTGGATACACTGGAGTACAAGATTTAAATAATACTGTGTAATATATTAATTGATACTTGTATTCAAATATCAGTTTTAGAACTGTGACAGGTTTAAATACATAACTAATAGTTTACTTGATTTTCATTCCGCAATATAGAATCTTACTGAGCAATAAAATAACACATACACTTAAAAAAGAAATAAAACTCCTGTTGTAAACAGCTGGTCAAAATTGCTTAACCCTCCATCGGGCGCTAAACGGAGTTTTCCTCCGTGTATTTTTTATTATTAAAAATAGTACTACTTTTCTGATGTTGGCAGTCGTTTCCCGCAGTGTACTTCACGAGCATCTTTCGGGGAAGCGAAACAATAGCCTCCCGCTTATCTTTGTCAAAATCTGTCAGTATGATGTCTACTTCCGTGCGAGACTGGACGATTCCTCCGTGAGTGCCCGATGTCGTGTTTGTAGTCCTTGGACGAAATCTCCGTGAGCGCCTTATAGTGTTTAGTTTTTATGGAGAGTAATAATCCGTGTGCGCCTAAATGTGTGACCTGTGATGGTTTCTTTTTAAGTTTTTACAATATATTTTTATTTGAATTTTGTGAAATGGAGAATGAAGACGAGAGACTTGTCAGTACAGTACCCGTGTGCTAGGGAACATTTCAGTACTGTTTATGGAGTGAACATTGTCGTTATAAGAACCAGAAGGAAAATGTTTTGAAACTTTTTGTAGTGTTAAAAAAAAATGTTTAGTAAAGAATATAATTTTTATTTTAGAATAATATAATTAACATTACAATTGTATAATATTTCAAGAATTGAAGTAAGTTGTTTTTGTAAGAAGTTAAAACTAAGTTAATTTCCATATATTATTACAGAAGGTTAAACATTTTTACAATTAAATGCATTATACCTTAAAATAAATCATGTTGTTATTATACAATAACATTTTTTTTAATTTCGAAATTCTTATTTGGAAAATTCATTACATAAGAGAGTAATTATTATTTAAATTCTAAAAATGAATATATTACATTGTAATTAAATCATTATGAATATTTTAAACAAATAAAAAACAGTTCAAACGACTATAATATCCATTATTCACTAACCTGGAGGAAACCTCCGTGAGCGCCTGATGGTGTTTCTAATTTTAAGCGCCTGATGGAGGGTTAAAGAACAATTATATTGGATAAAAATGCTTGAGATATGTATTCTATAAAACTAGAAAATCATGAAAAATAATATATTTATATCTAATAGTGCATGTTGCAGTAGCACTGAATGTTACAATAGTTTGTTATTATTCTTTTAAATAATGTACTATGGTTCTGTATTGTTTGATGACTAGATTTTAATTTAGTTTTTTGAAGTTGCATGTTCAAAACGTTTTATTTAGATTTAACCAAAACGTAAAATACTGCTTGGTGTTTTTCTAAATATAGTAATTAAAACACTGTGATAAATATTAAGACATATTTACATAATTAATCAAAACTGTTCGAATTTTTGTACATATACATTTTATCTTTTTAGTAAAAGATAAAATGGAGGAGAAGATATTGATTATAAATATAGAGAAGATAAAAGGATAAAAAGATATTGAGGAGAATTTTTTACTATAGTATCAATATCATTAAAAAAAAAAAAAAGCGATCCTAATGAACTGAACTAAAATTTATTGTAGGAGACAAACGTTTTTTTCCAAATTCAGGACAAGTAGAAAGGACCACAGTTAGACAGTAAGATCACTTAAAATTCTGACCCTTGAGGGCTTAGTGGATTATGAGTGCTGCATTTTTGTCAGAAAGAACCTTAGCCTCTAGAAATGTCAATGGGTCTTATCACTCATACAATACGAGAAGCAGGACCTTGCTGGCATTTCACAGGCATTCCACACAGAGTATGAAACCCTTACACCCCTATGCGTGATCATTTATAATGCCTAGCTCACTGATATTAAAGACACAAATTCAGAACTTGCCTTTAAATGTAAGTTATAAACAATTTTCCTGGAAATAATGCCATATATAATTAAGGATCTCTTTTAATAGCAATTTAATACAGTTAATAATATCAGTATATTAGATTTTTTGTACTGTTGTTTATTTTATTTAGCATTGCTTTAGTCCGTCTATTGTACTTATGACATGTTTATAAACTACATGTCATGACGCATAATAAAATGTGTTTTGAACCAATAAGTGCTTGATTGATTGATTAAGGTTTCCTGTAGTGATTGGAAATACTACTGGAAATTATTGTTAAAACACAACATTTAAAAATCACCAATGAAATTAAGGAATTTTTGTAATATAACAAAAGTGTATTTCACAGTTTAGTAACAAATACATGTTTTTCATTATATGGAAAGGCAATATAATATATAATTAGAACTGTTTATTATGTGGATGAGGAAGAGGATTATATTTACTGACTTTACAAGCAGCAAAGTGTACTAAGGTAGGAGGATGTATATCCTTACATGCTTACAGGATGTATATGTACAGGAGCTTGTAAATATAATTTATCTATGTTGGAGTTGTGTTATGGTTGTACTGAAACTAGTAACACTTTTAATGTTTACTGTTTTGAAACCATAGTCATTGTTATAAGTATAGTGGCTCCTTTGGTAATATTGGGTAATCAAATAGATTCACAAAGTTTGAAACTGGAAATTTTGAAGTGGTCCAATCTCACTAAGACGAATAGATTCAATAACCAGTGACTCAGATAAAGCCTTTAAAAAAGTCTTTGAATTTTAGCTGTATTTATACCATGTTGATATTGTGCAAGGGAAGCAAAGTCTCTCAGTGTTGTTGTGGTAGTGGCATATGGATTTTTCTAGAGTTTAAAACAACCTATAAGCTGGAAAGTGATGTAGCCCACCATTTCTTTCAGAGCTACTTTTTGAAGTTATATTCTACAACCATGAGTATAATATTGTTATAGAATTAATTTGTTGACCACTCTAAATGTAATTTGGCTGTGAAAACTGAAAATGATATCTTGTACAGTTAACAACTTGCAAGTATTAAATTGGGGAGGTGAAAGCCAATTAGGGAAGGGGAATCTAGTCAACTCGCATGGATAATAGCATGGGAAAAGCTTGTTGGCATTTGTTTACGTTCACCAAATTTACCCTTAACCAAAGCATGTCCAAATGTTCAAATGATCAACTTTTCCAACATTAGTTTGCCCAAGCACCTTCAATGAAAATGGAAAATGAAAGGAACACTAATTTTTTGTTTACCCATAATCTAGATACAAGTATATCTCACCACCACCCACCCTTCTTCTGTCCCAACTTAGGGCTTGAAGGTACTGCTATGCCCCAGAATCAGGTATCTTGAAATAAAATTCCTCCTCCCTTGGTATACAAGGAAGCTTTAAATACCACAGATTTCTTAAATTTTAAGGCTGTGACAAGAGGCAAACACTAAGGTTGGATTTGGAGGCTTGCCTCTGAGTTGGTGCATCCTGCTTCACAAATATCATAGAAATAAATTAAATACATGTGAGCGCAGTGGTGACTTGGAGGACAAACAGTTTATTGGAGGTAATTGAATTCAAGAAGAGTCTAAATGTCATTGATGTAACGGCACTGGTGATCTGCTTTCCTTGGTATCTAGATTCAGAAAAGGCTCTTTTACATTCAAGTCTTGTATCTCTTAAATAACAATATATATGCTGAGGAAATTTAATATTTAATAACAGTATGGTTGTGTTTCTAAAGATGGCACTAAACAACTGATTCCAATAATATGTGCATTGAAATATCAGTCAGGTTTACCAATCATCTAAATAGTAAAATTAAAATTCTCTTCAAACAACCATACAAAAATGGGATTAATGAATTATTTAACGAAACACACAAGCAAAATATAACATGTATGGCATTTTTGAGATCAGTAAAAAATCTATTTCAATGGATTACGTAAAAAATGGATTGTTGCATTTAAAAAATTTTATTTCAACCTTACATCTCGTGGTTTCTGGTCTTAACAGTTTTGTATTATAATATTTAAAAGAAGAAGTTTTATGTAGTTTACTTGTAAAAAACTTTACACTATATGTACTATTAAGAAGAGCTGACAGTTTGAAAATGTTGACCAAAAACAGTTTTTTGAGTGCAGCAAGTGAATGCCACAGTAGTATTAACTTTAACACAGTGATTTGTTGGTTTTTATTGGACATAATAACAAGACCAACAAATCAATGTGTTAAAGTTAATACTACTGTGTCATTCACTTGCTGCACTCAAAAAACTGTTTTTGGTCAACATTTTCAAACTGTATATATATATATACACATACAGACAGTTTTTAATATGCATATCTGTAATCGCTTAGTTAAAAAGTAACATGTCGATAGTCTTGGAATAAAATCAAACCCTTGGGAGTTTTGAAAGATGTACTAAATGTTTTCATGTTTTATAAGCGAATGACTTTTTACAGATATTTTCTATAATTTTAATACAAAAAAACATGTTTTTTGTAACTACTTTAATGCACTTTTTATTCTTTTCATCGTTACAGTACTCATAAATCATCTTACTTTGTGTAATAGAATTGTAATAGACCCGTTTATTTTAAATCCTGAACAAACCAACTATTTTATATTTAAACGTTAGATTAAAATTTATAGCTAGTATTATTTGTCATTTATGTTTTTAAATGTGTTTCTTAATATGGTATCATAACCAATCTTTGTATTGTTACAAATTAAACATTTTGAAATTGATACGTGTTATTTGTTACTTATTGGTATTTTATTTTGGAGTTATATGTAGGGTATGTTATGTTAGGTTTTTAAAGAGCGTGATTATATTTACTTGGTTTATGTTTTCAATTAGGATCCCATCTGGAAGTAATGACAAACAGTAAATCAAGTAAACTTGGTATGAAATCCATATCATATTTGATGTTTTTGCACATGAATAATGTTTTGTCTTGTGTTTGCACTTAGGAAGCACACGGAAGCGTGAGTAGTGGTGTGTCGATGTTAGATGTCACTTAGGTAGGACTATCGTCGCACTCCCCCCTTCCCCTCTCTCATTTTCGTCAGTGTTGCCAATTCCGCTATTTGAAAATTCACGTTTCTTGTTTAAAATTGTAAATGCTGTGTATAATAAATCGAAGATGGTGAAGGACTCTGCAGATCCCATACAAAAGATGAACGCTGAAATGAACTATTCTAACAAGAGTGGTTTAGAAAATACTTCAAGTTTTATGTGTATAAAGGTTGATACCTGTTCTCATATAACATTTGAATTTACTTGGTTTACAAAGTTATTTTAATTGTAATCTGAGGTCATATAAGAATTATTGTTTTTAATTTTGATCAGTCTTAAAATGGATGACAAAATTAACTAAGTATATCATATTATTTTTTAAGTTAAATTAAAAATATAGTATAATTTTATGTTTTTAATTTTTGAATATATAAATTTTATGCAGCTATTGTATTTCATGTAATAAATGTTAATTGTTTATGTTATTATATAAAGCTAAAATTTGTTTACTTGTTATGTTTCATTGCTAAGTGAATCATAGTAAAAATAAAACATATTTGTAAAGAATTAAAGAATTTAAAAAAGTGTGTTTTATGTAACCAAAAATTAGTGGCCAGACCATTTTGACTTATATAGGAAAATATTTGATAATGCAAGTGGTTGATCAGTTACACTAAAAAAATGTATCATTCATAATTATTTAAGTGATTACAAAGTTAGAAAATAAATGTGAAGCAATGACTAAATTAGATTGGCAACACTGGTTTAAAATCTTTTATGCTTTAGTTTAATTTCTATGACAATGCTATTTCACTACCGTACCCCAAGGTGCTTGAATGTCATGTTTTCTATAGGTGTTGGTGTAAGGTGCAAAAGTGCATTGTGAACCAAGAATTTCAAAACTTAACACATATGAATCCTGTTTTTTAGTTACGCACTCCACTTATTGAGCTAATTTTCCTGTGAGCTAACAACTTTTTGTTTATCTTTAAACCAAGATTTAACATTAATTTTTTGTTTATAATTAAGTTTAATGGAAATTAATTTACTATTTCTAATTGTCTTCATGTCTGTTATTCTGGCATTATTAAGTGCTTTTTCTCTGACTCTTGAACTTGAAGTATATAGCTGTAATAGAGCTGTAATTGCAACTCAGTTTCTATGTTGTAATTATATGTTGCTTGTACGTTTTGATTTGTCCTGTGTAACATAAATTTTTGTTGTAACTCAATGTGAGGATAGTCATCCAATCAAATGGAAATAAAATAAATTTAATAAAACAAACTGTGAGTTTCTGTATTTTATAATCCAGCAGATTTCATTAGTAATATAATGTACTAACAGGCCTACTTTTTAAAATACTTATTTAAAAATTATACTTATTTATATTACTTGATTTTGTAGTTGGTAAGGTGCTTTTAATCAGTTTTCGGTTGTTTGAGTTGTATTTTTATTTATGTTACGTAGGAGTGTTTCTCCCAATAAAATCAGTATAAAATAGTTAAAATATAGGATTTTTTGTAGTAAAAATATTACATTTTTTCAAGCTAATAACATTTGAAGGAAATGTAGCATTTTGAACATAAGTTATATGTTTTTGAATTTAAAATATACTTTGGATGTTTGTAAACGTTGCATTTCATACTGTATACACTATTGGAGGCAGTGTTGTCTTCTGTGGTTCAAACCTCTTTTATTCTATGTTTCTGTGTTTTTTTTTCTATGTTTGTTTAGTTTCTGTATTTGTTTGTTGTTTTTAATTAATATATTGATTGTTTTTACACACTTGAAATATCAATATAGACAATTTGTCTAAAATCTAGAAACGAATAACAACAAGCCAAGAAATATTTGAAGGTTTAGTGTCTTAAAATTGGATGAAAATTATAAAGACAAATTAAACTGATCAGCAAAATTGAACTGCTGCAACTCTTATTATGGGGTTTAAACTTTTAATACTTTGGAATTGGTTTTTTTTGATGATTGAAAACTTGTCTGATAAAGTGATCTTGTTTTAAGTTCTTCTAAAAAGATATCTCCACTTTTTACTAAAAAAAAAAAAAAAAAACAGACACATAGATACGGAGTAAAACAAGTAATAATGGACAAGTCCCTCATTAATGCCTACCTTCTGTTCTAAATTATGTGCTGATATTGAGCTATTTAAAATACTTTATTATTTTCAAGTGAGGATAATTATTTGAGCACACCAAATATAGCAGCATTACATTGTTCGGTTTTACTAAAAATAAATTAAATGTAATTTTTACACTTCTTTTAATTAACAGTACTTAACAAGATGTTATTTACAAACTTCATGGGTATGTCTCAATTTCATGATAGGTGATTTATTTTCAAACAAAATACTAGAATAAATGTAAAATATTTTAAATATACGTTAATTAAATAAAAACAAAGAAGACAATTAAAAAGAACGGAGAATATTACTATTGTAGTATACACATTATTATAGAAATTATTAAGTATCGTTATACAATTGTTCTTAAATTCATAAAATTTGTTTGCATTGTAATGGTAATGAATTCTGAGAGGTGATGACTAATATTTGACTGCAAAATGTCATAATCTTCATTTATTTTACTAAATACTCTATTTCACCATTTTCACATTGCCAGGAGTTGTATGGGACCGTCTATTAATTACGTAACGCTAAAATCAGACTTTTCTGCCCCTTCACTACCCTCTAGTTACGGACATGTAACATTAACTAGTAACCGCTCCTCAATAATTAAAAAATGCTGCCACCAACACCCACAATTTATATTATTGTAAAAATTATGATATAATAAAGGCAATTTTAAACTCTTATGGAAAACACGGTTTATTAATATAAAACTGGCATTCCTCAACTTTAGAACATAACTTTGAACTATTTGTCGTTTGGGACTCACTGTTCTGTTAAGGTAGTATACATACCGAAAAACCTTGATACTACTCAGCTGAATTTAATGTGACTGTATATGCTTGTAAGCAGATTTTTTCGGCATTTAATATGCACGAAATGTCGGCGCGTCAAACTTTGTGAGAGGTTTTTAGGAAAACGGAACGCTCATCCATTTTAATTTTAAGAAAGTGTCAAAATGGATGTGGAAGAAATCATTTGTGTCAGTGCATTACATTTGCTGAGTTGTCTGCTCGATCTGGTGAAGTTTTCATCTGCATAACTTCAGCTCAACATCTGTCCTTTCATTTCTATTACTATAATGCTTGCAGCTGACATTGTAATGGAGCTGGGCGTTCTTCCATTTCCACAATAAACATATATAATGGGGCATTACGTTATTTAGGGATGGCCCTCTACAAAGTCTAAGTAAGAAAACTTTTAATCCCAATAATTTTAGTTGCATTTCATCAACAAAATCTAGATTGAAACTTTTTAAAATATAATTTTTCAGGTAGTATTTTTACGAAATTTGAACCGTTTAACAAGTTATAAATAATTTAATCAAAATCTTTAGCTTTAGAAAAATTTTGTTGGTAAAAACCATAATTAATATTAATTACAAATTTTCTTTTTCTTTTTATTCGAAAGAATAAAAAAAATATCTTTACAATGGAAAGATTTTTGAGGTTATTTACAAATTACATTGGCATTTAAAATTTTATTGGAATCCGACAATCTTTATGGTCTTTATTTATCTAAATACACATATTTGCCAAATAAAGTTATAAATAAAGTTAAAATTTACTTGTTTGTTTGGTTTTAAATTTCTGTATGGTTGTAGTAGTATACATTTTAAAATAGGGTAGCGCAAAAAGTATGGTCAGATTTTAACTACGTAGTTCTGGTAGGGAGAACATGTAAGTAACAGTTGGTAGCCATCAGGTGGTTGACCGCAATGTCCTGTTCGCCCAGAGATGCAAAGTGGAACATTAAACATCGCGTTTGTGCTGTGGAGAATTTAAGTAGAAACGGGAACTATGCAACGGCTGTTTTAATATGGGTGACTGCATTTTGCACAGCAAGATCTGTAATCAATGTCAAACTTATCCAGTGTACCCATTCAGCAGCAGCTCTAGGGAGTTAGAGGATCAGTGCATCACGGTCCTCGTTGGTCCACTAGGTGGCACGCAGCAACATTGGACAGTGCATTTTACGTGAGTTGAAGTTTCACCGAAAATGATTTTGTGAAATAATGCTAGATTTGTCGCAGAAGTGGAAAATTCTAATAAATTTAGAAACTTTAAAACTAATTATAATTAATGACAATTACAACTACAATGAATAAAAATTACAATTATAATTACGTTTTGGAGAATTCTGAAGAAAGGCTTCTGACATGCATGAATAAAGAAGGAAACCAGAGGTTATTTTTCACAATTTAATGAACACTGTTTTGACCGATTTTCTCTAATTGGGTTGAATGTAGATCATATAAATATGAATAAATAAATTAATATTATGATAAACACTTTAAAATTTATGTTTTTAAAAAAGGACCATTCTTATTGCGCTATCTGTTATGTTTAAAAAAATAATTTTCTGAGAGTCTAAAAATGGATATCTATACTAAAAACCAAAAATAGCTTTTTTTACCAATAAAACACTTTATTCCCTACACTATGGAGAATAAAGGAAGTAAGCTAAGTAATTATAACTGAAAGCAATAAACATACTTCTCATTTATGCTGTGTTTAATAAAAGCTTGTTTGGTTTTGAAAGACTGAACACATAGTGCTCTGAGTAGATGTAGTATCCATTGAGCATTTCAAGCTTACTGGTGTTAAAGGGGTCTAACTGTAGTGTGTACTAGCAATCAAGTATTCATATTCAAAATGTAAACAAATTAAATCCAGTTTATGTAAAATGTGGTAGATTGTTTTTTTCTTAGTTGAAATTTCAGAGAAAACTCAAAATTAAGTTTTAGATGAATGAGTTAATCACCTTTTGTGTACAGGTAACAGTTTGACGAGCAGTGGTGACCGGTCATCTGTAACCGGCAGTGGCAGAGCCTTCCAGACCATTTGTCCAAAACTGGCACTGAAGAAAGAGCCGATAGAGCCGATGGAGTTCCCGTTCTTGACAATGAACAAGTTTCCTCCAGGATTTGTTGTTAGTATAGGTAAGACAAGAGCTACCAGTTAAGCGTGAAATTTTCAAATCACATTTTAACAATTTTGGTAACAAAACAAATGTAAAATGTACACATAATATTTTAGGAGATAGTAGGATTTGTTGAATATAACTTATTTATTAAAATATAGCTATTTTCGTGAATGTATATGAATCCTTTTCAAATAGAGTTTTCTTGGGTTATCTATTGTATTATCGGGCAATC
This sequence comes from Homalodisca vitripennis, assembly GCF_021130785.1. Lineage (NCBI taxonomy): Eukaryota > Metazoa > Arthropoda > Insecta > Hemiptera > Cicadellidae > Homalodisca > Homalodisca vitripennis. The sequence goes on from NC_060210.1 coordinate 179,738,319, forward strand.
TGAAAAGATTCAAGAAGGCAGAAATTGGATTGGTGATGATTTTGTTTAGATCATACTTAGACCAAAAAAGCTTAGGATTGAAAATTCGAGAATTAGGCAACAACCTTTTAAAATTTGGAGTCATATTCAAGATTCAGAAATTTTCAAATTGCCTATTATATGTATATATATTTTTTAATTATGTTGGTTTTGGGGTCTATGATTTGTTAACCCTTCAACGCGTTTTGCCGTACTAGGTACGTCATGACACTTTTACTTGAGATCGCGTTTTGCCGTACTGAGTACGTCATGGAGTAGTCGGTTATTTTTGTAGCTGTAACAGACGACTATCGAATGTTTTCAATGAAAAATGTATACCAATCGAAAGGAGAAGATTCAAACTTTCGATTAATTGAGTCGATATCTCGAAAAATCGATCTTTAGAAAAAATATCTGAGAAATCAGCTGCATTAAAGACGACGTCATTGCCGTGCAGCCGATCGTTTGTCAGCTTACGTTTGTTGTTGTTTACAGTCATTGTTAGTGTGATGGTTATGTTCAACTGACATATTTTTGTGTGTTTTACGTTCCTTTGTTTAGTTATTATTATTATTAGTTTTACAAGCTAACTATATTGTTTTGAAGAAGGAAATCCCGTTTTGACAGAAACAATTTGTTGTGTTTTATAAACATGAGTTGGGGATGGTTTGTAGGTTAGCTAGCTTTTAGGGAAATTAACCTAAAGTAGGTTAATTTTGTTTAATTTGGCTAATTTTAAACACTAACAACATAGAAGTATAATAAAATAATTAAAAACTTGGGTAATTTGCTTATATTATTTATAAAACACAAAATCTCTAAAAAACCGCCAGAAAAATCAACGCAGGAGGGAGTATGACCATGAAAAAAAAAATAACGCGTTGAAGGGTTAAAATGAAAAAAACTCCTCCTGTAACTTCTGTTATGAGGGTGATTTCTGTAAAATAAAACAAATAAATCAAATCACACCTACAAAGAATAGTTGGACAAAGACTCAATAACAATATTCAGCTGTAATTTACAAAATATGTAAGCAATAAGTTTAAAATATAAGTAGAAATGCTCAAAAGCACTATCTTGTCCCCATTAAAAAAGCATGTGCACTCAAATCTCAGATCTCTTTTGCATGGTCTGTGGTTTGTTTTTTACTTTGATAATACTTACATCTGTAAATTCACTAGTTTTGTTTGTAATTTAGTTTTTGTGTTGTAAAAGCTATAGTTCAGTTCAAAAAGCTCAGTGCCAGATGTATGTTTTCCATTTTTTAATTTAGGTTGTATTGTTCTTACAATAACTCTTTGGTTAATTACAGCATCTACAGTAGTGGCTACATCTGTAAAGTTATCGGAGCGTATCAGTAATCTTGAGGAGCCAGAGAGCAGAGATGCTTGGTGGATGGAACTGCGCAAGGAAATTCGTAACCACATGCGAGCATTGTCTTGCAATGCAGTTATTGGCTACTCAGAAAATTCCACTATATGGTAGGCATCTCACTAATGGCATAAGCTTTATTTTCTAGAATTATTCATGAGCCCATTGTAGATATTGAGGAGATATAAAAACAGAGGTTGTGTGTAGATTAGATGTAGAGTACAAGTTATTTAAAAAACATACAAACCTTAAACTTCAATGCATATGAGGTTAGATTGCTGAATTGTTAGCAACTGTTTAGACCATTTTATATTGTATGTATAAATTTTCAAATCTAGTTAAATTTGCAACAGAATTGACTCTATACATTGTTTAGGTATGTATTAAAGGTTTCTGAGCTTTTGAGAAGAAAACTAACAAACTTTGTTTGAGGTGTATAAGCAATATTAAAAATTAAGAATAAGCAATATCATTATCCCTTATTTTTTCATTGTTTGGGGAGTAATTGAAAATTTAATTTAAAATTTAAAGTGTGTATAATATGGGTTTGTAACAACTAAAATAGGAATTGGTGAACAGAACATTACTAAACCTATTAATGGCCTAGTGTTTGACAAAATTATGACACACAGTCAAATATAAATTATCATTACCTATTATAATATATTTTGAATTTTCTTATAATGTATTATTTAATAGATTTCACAATTTATTTGAAAAGTGCACATGAAAAAAAATGAAATATTCCTTCCTAAATACATCAATTAATTCTTTTACTATCAGGCCGTAAGCTTCATGTTGGTGTCCTAATGGCCAGGCCCATCAAAATGGCAATTGGTTAAGTTTTAGAAAATGGGCTACAGCTATATGGTTAGGCGCATGTTATAATTTATTTATGGGTATTTATTTTTTAAATTCAAACAGTACAAAACACATCACTTTGAGATTTCAAAAGCACCAGAAACTTTTTTCAAACATCTTTCAATTTTACTATTTTACATTCATCTAATGGTGACTTAGAAAGTAAAAAAAGTATCTCTTTACAGATGTATTCATTTATTTATCTGACAACTATGAAATGTACATTTTCAAAACATCACTAATTGTAGTATGTTATATGTTTGAAATAATCTTCAATTAAACATACCTGAGACTTTAACAATTTTACTTAATAATAATAATGTTTGTATTTCTATGTTATAGGCTCAGTTTCACTTAAAAATTGAGGAAATGGTTACATCTATATATATATATATATATATATATATATCTATATATATATAAAAATGAATGTTTGTATGTTTGTCCTTTATGGAATCGTGAACTATTGGACCGATCATGATGAAAATTTGTACGTATATGTATTTTTCCACGGAGAAGGTTTATATGCTATGCCCATTGATGTAACTCACCACCAGGAGGCGCTACAAAATATATAAGTTATCAAAGCGCCTGCACATTGTAAACTACAATATTACGAGATAGTTGTGTATAATAACCACACACTATGTGAAGGCGCTAAGTTTTTATGGATATTTGTCTTTCAAATGAATTTCTGTTTGGCCTTATAGCTTGAATGTTAGACCACTTTATTATTAAGTACATGTACGTGTACAATGGCTATAAAAATACACTTTTGGCAGATTTTCTTGATAGTGTCAACAAGGTAAACTCTACATCGGCTTTGACAATATAATTCACTTGAACCAGAAGTGCTCATACATGAGCAAAGCTTACAAAAAGCGTGCGAAGCCGTGGGGAACAGCTAGTAATATATAAAAGTTGAGACTCTTAAAGACCTTAAACAATAACAAATATGAATTTCATATAAGGAGAATAGCAAATTAAAATTTTTACTTATTTATTAGAATACTAATTTGGCTAAGAATATTAACCCTTTGAGTGCCAGAGCATTGCTGTCAGCGATCCCGCATTATATGCAAGAAATGCCAGAATCGCTGTGAGCGACTTCTGCAGTAACGCTTATATTTTATATAGTATTTATCTAAATTGGCTCATTGACTATACATACGCATTCCAAAGGCTTCAACGTAACTTTTGATGTAGGTTTTGTTGCATTTTGGTTAGATTCTGATTTTTAACGGCGGTTGTAAAGTGAGCGCGTCAGTCGCGTTTTAGAATCGGCCGCTACGCGGACGAGCCATCACGTGTTTTGTTTGCGCTGCTGTTTATTTTGTAAATGATATTGAAAGCTTTTAAGTGTAAATGGGTTTGTAGTGTTTAGTATCTTCAAATTATTTCGTTTGTGTATGTTGTTCTAGTCTGTGTGTAAGTAGAACAATGACTTGGCCGCGAGTTACGGCGATCATAAGCATCAAGTACTTTACTAAATACGTTTGTATAGTTTTTGTGTTTGTTCAGTGATATTTATAAACAATGAGTCTTAAAAATATTGCTGACAATGAAGACCTAGTATTGCAGGCATTAGATTTAAGAATTATCATTGTAGACAATACACAGAGTGTTAGGTTAGGTTAGAAAATTTCTAGTTTTGTAGTAGTTCATATTTTCATATTTATTTTCCAAACATTATTTATAAGTATAAAAAAAATGTTTATATGTCTTTTTGTAAAGAATTAAATGGAGTATAAGATAGAATAACTAAAAGTGAAAAAATATAACAGTAAGTTGTGTCAAAATAAAAAACTAAATGTTTTTTGCTCATAAAGTTTTTGTTAATGATTTTTTTTATTTGTATAAAAACGGTAAATAAGTGATCAATGTATTATATGTATAAAGAAAATATATTTATCTAAAAAAAAAAAAACAAAACCCCAAGGCATTTTACTAATAAATAAATTTGTTATGAATTTTTAAACAGACCCTTGCAGAATCAGGCATTTTTGCTCTGTATTTTATGCATACCATATAGCAAAACGCTGCGGCACTCAAAGGGTTAATATACATACTTTGTAAAAATAACAATTGTGTGTATAAACAAAATTACACATGCTGGGTATCCACTGTCGTCTGTCTAAGTATTGTGATTTTATATAATGTATACAATATGTTCTTAAAATAACATAAAAAAATGTAGAGGGTCTACATAAAGGCCTTTGTGTTCTAACACCAACAATAACCAGGCCAATATATAGGCCCTTGGTTACCAAAAAAAAGGGTTATTAATAATTTTATTTGGTCCCAAAATATGGGAGTAAATATCACAATACAAGTATATAAAAAAGTAATAACAAATAAAATAATTTCCTATAAAAGTAGTGCTTCTGAAATTTAATGTTAGTATAATGATGAGCTGTAAAAAAGGTGTTTTGTGTAGTGATGATGTCTGTGTCCTGAGTGCTACTGGAACTGCAGCAATTGTAAACGTGCGACCTCTAGTGAATCCTCCGACTAGTGACACACCCGAGCCTCCCGTCTCAGCTACCATCCCCCTGCCTGCAACTAAACAGCTCTCCAACATGGCCTCCTCACTGGACCGCACTGAGTTTGAGGTCCCACCACTTAAACCTGATGTGGGTAATTTGAAAAATTTATAAAATATATGTTGGCTACCTAAAAAATTTTTACTTACAGCCTTTATATATTGTTTATAAATTTAAAGTTTTAATTAACTTTTGATACGTACTAACATTATATTTTTCAGGTTTTAAAACATTCATACTATGTAAAGGTCATGACAATTTAGTAAAATGTATATAAACTCTTTAAGTGGTAATAAGCAAATCCAGAAAATTCAAATCTCAAATCCATTTCCGAATCTTAAAATCAATTCTCAATTCTTGATTTTTGAATCCTAATAGAATTTTTTTTAGCCAAAGTAAGAACAAAATCAAAACCAATCTACTTTCTGCTATTCTTAAACCTTTGAAGACTGTTCAATGATGTAAAAAGTAATCCAAGAATACCTTTCTGTTTTAAAAGGATTTGCAGAGGTTACTTTTACTTGAATTTTATAGATTATGATACGGATATAATTTATAAAATCTATTTTAAACTTTAAATGTTCAAAAAATTTCAGATGACTTTTAGTCATGATAAACAATTATTAAAATACAAACATAACATATTTTATAGAAGAATTGTTTATACAACTCCAAAAACTGTATTTCTTGGTTGCTTCTCAACTAGCAGCCGTCACAGCACATAGATGCAGAAGATGCTTGGTAATTGCACAGATATAAACATAGACAATACAAACTGCAAACAAAATACTGTGCATTCGGAAAATCGCTGTGCACCAAGTGCATGGCAGGGAATAATTTTACCGTTAGGTTGTTAGGTCTGTGGTGTTGCCGAACACAGCAAAACCTGTCAGTTGGTGAGTTGAGGTTGTACGTGTTTCATTTATTGAAATTCTTTTGCATATATTTTTTTTTTTTGGACGCAATAGTTCTTTCAATAGAGGAATGCATTTTTCTCATTGAATACGTATATCGTGAAGGTGACAAGTACAATGATTTAATGAAGTGTAAATTTTTTGAAAAGTTTCCAAATTCAATTATTCTGACCATAATTCAGAACAAACACTGATTGAAAAGTTTCCTCAACTGTCTGTGTATTGGAACAGACCACACACGATTGACAAACTTAAAGCTGCGATAACGGCATACATTGGAGGAATCACTGTTCTTCAGTTGCGTAAGGTGTTTGCAAACAAAATGAAACACATGCAATGCTGTATTGATGCCTACGGAGGCCATTGCGAACACCTATTATAAACAATGTAATCATGTATTAAGGCATGGTTTAACAATGTAATTACGGTATTAAATAAATTTTTTCTTCAAAATTCTTAGGCATTTCCTTATTATGCCTTATACATATTTTCATAAATACATATTCACAATTTTAATGCACAGCGACTTTTTGAACCGTGTTATTTACTAAAACATGATCATTTGCAATTAGGTTATCTATGGTACAGTATTTCGTGAACAAAATACAAATAATCACTTTTAGCTGTTGGTACATATAAAAAGAGCTAACTGTAAAGTATTATTTATAAAAGTACAGCAAACACATGTTTTAACAGTGTTGGTAATTCGTGTACTGCTGATCAGCCAATAACTAATGATGCAGTGGATCTCCAGAGATTTTATTGTCGAATCCCATTGATCGATTCTTGAATCTGAATCCTTGTTGAAGATTTAGTGGATTTGGGATTCAACTTCAACACATCACTACCTTTAATGTATTTTTCTGTAGTGAAAGCAGATATGTAAAATGTAATGTACGAGGTGTGATCAAAAAGTTCCAGGACTGAATTTTTATACATTTATTCATACAACATACAGGTTATCCGAATTTGTCTCCTTCAAAGTACTCCCCTTGGGAAGCTATACACTTTTCCTACCAGTGTTTCCACTGATCAAAGGCCCCAGAAAACTCTTCTTTTGTAAAGCTGTTTAGCAGCTCCGTCGTTTTTTCTTTAATTTCATCAACTGTTTGAAATCTTCGTCCTTTCAGGGGTCTCTTGAGCTTCGGGATGAGAAAAAAGTCTGCAGGAGCCAGGTCAGGTGAGTAGGGGGGCTGGGGAATGACAGTCATTGCGTTTCTTACACAAAAGTCACGGATAACTAATGCAGAGTGAACAGGAGCATTGTCATGGTGAAGGACCCAATCACCACTTTGCCACAGCTCAGGTCTCTTTCTTCTCACAGCATTACGCAATTTTCTGAGGGTTTCAAGATAAACAAAACGATTGATTGTTTGACCTTGTGGAAGGAATTCATAGTAGACGACACCTTTACAGTCAAAGAAAACCGTAAGCATGACCTTCACATTTGATTTGACTTGACGTGCTTTCTTGGGTCTTGGAGAGACTTTTGATGTCCATTGTGATGATTGGGCTTTTGTTTCCACATCGTAACCAAAAACCCATGTCTCGTCTCCCGTAATGACATGATCCAAGAAGCTTTCGTCGTCATTTGCCTTTTGAAGAAGTTCCTCAGAAACATGAATTCGGTGTTGTTTTTGGTCTTCAGTCAACAGTTTTTGTCACAAACTTTGCTGCAACACGACGCATTTGAAGTTTTTCAGTTAAAATTTCCTGACTTGACCCAAATGAAATGTTACACTCTTCTGCCATTTCACGGATTGTTAGTCGACGGTCTGATCGTACGAGAGTGTTCACTTTAGCAACATTGTCATCATTTATTGACGTTGAAGGGCGTCTGGAACGAGCATCGTCGTCTGTGGATGTTCGGCCATCTTTAAACCTCTGGAACCACTGATGGCAGCATGATCGGCTTAGACATTCTTCACCAAAAGCCTTTTGTAACATCAAAAAGGTTTCAGAAAACGTTTTGTTCAGTTTCACACAAAACTTCACACAAACACGTTGCTCTTCTTTCACATTCATTTTCATTAAACAAAAAAATAGCCAAACTCCATAAAAATAATCTCAAACAAACTTTGCTAATGTTACTTTCAGTGATGTTATGATAGATCTGTAAACACAGCTGTGTTACTGTTGAGTCAGGGAATATAGTGCTGCCAACCGCATTGCTGTGAGACATTGCGTTCCCATAGTATATAAAAAGTCCTGGAACTTTTTGATCACACCTCGTAATGCACAAACTGTCAATTTCATTTGGTAAAAACAATGACTGTACCAACCATCTGACTTAATGACCAATGACTGCCATTTTAACAGCCGTAACCCAAGATGCCGATCTTGCTATCTGGGCAGGAACTGACATGAGTTTGGATTCCTGAGGAAGCACAGTCCGCACATGTGGTTGAACATCCAAACTATATAATTAACGATTTAATAAGCAATCTGTCTTCAGCTCTGTTAATAACAGTGCATTACGGTTTTAGTCTCAGTGTAACTATCATCGAGGTTAGTCACTCTTCATGACATTATCACATTTGATATAAAGAAATAACACAAACAAGATAAAACGATAGACAAAAACACAAAACCGAAATCGTGTTACAGTGTGAGACCACCAGTACATAATAGATGTCAAAGAACTTTTGACCACTATATTGTTTTATTGCCCTGTCTTCACTCATCATCATCATCGTCAGACGTTTCCGTTCTCACGGGTCGTCGTCGTACACAGCCTCCTCCACTTTAGTCTATCCTTCCAGGTCTCCTCTTCATCCACCCTGTCTTCACTGCCCTTATAATATTCAAAGTGTAAAATTTAGTAAACTGTAATTGGGTTTCTCAATTAATATACACATTCAGGCTCTGTTTTTTTGTGATTCGAAAATACAAAATTCTTTGAATGTTTCCTTAAATACATTTTTTGTGCAAGTGAAGAATATCAATATTTTCATTAATAGGACTATTGAAAGTGTAATTCTTATTATTAAGATACTGTACTAATTGGAATTTTTTTAACTTATGTATGAATTCTGACTCTTCTTGAGTTCAGCAGTAACACCTTTAGTAGTTAACATCTTTAAGTCACAAGATTAATTGGGAATTCTTATGTGGTGATGACCTTCGCCATAGTCCATGGGTCCATGGGGCCTAGGTTCTGTATTATGAAAATCATGAGTTAGATGACCTGAGAGGTAAGTAAAAAGTTGTAAATGGGCTTAGGTAATTTTCCTTCACAAACTGTTTAAGTGATTAATGATTTACTATTCCTGGTTACTGGCATGAATAGTATAAATTAAAATGTTACTTTTTACATTATAGAGTGGTGGAGGAAAGAGCAGACTACCCTCGGACAGTACAGAGCAGCCTGAGTCAGCCAGTCCTGGGTGCTCTCTTCTCCATCTCCCCTTCAAGCACGCTTCTCTACCCTTTCCAATTACTACTATCAAATGTGGCATTTGCAAGTATGTTTGGTTGTCTGGTGTTTAATCCATTAAATTTAAATTTTAACAATTGCTTCATGGAATTAACCGTTAGTTAGCCAAGGACATGCATAAAGTAGCATTACAATTCACATAAGGTTTTTTTCAAATCTTTTACAGGTACAAGTCTATAATATTAATAGAGTTCAAGCCCTTTTCGGCCTTTATATGCATTGTAGGGGTGTGAAAATGACAGCTGACCACTTGTTTATTTTCTGCCACATTGTCAATGATGACTACCCAGTCTGTGTCTTTTGTATTTTGCAGCCACGTCCGAAAACAGTTGTTCTGGTGTTGCATTCAGATTGTCTCCTGCTGGAACATTTATATAAAATTTAGAGTACAGTTTTGTGTATTTTATTCTTCAGTAAACTTTTATTCTTGATTGTTTATCGTGATTCTTTTTCATAGTTATAAGGGAATAAAAAGACAATGCAAACATATAGTTTCATAGTTTTGGAATTTCAATAATATTGAAAACTTTAAAACACTTTGGCTTGACAAGTCCAGAAAAAATAATTTTTCACAGCTTTTTTGGGGATGTCATGTCCATTTTAATTTGGTTTTTTAAGGGTTAAACTAATTATTTTTCATCCTCTTAGCGTCATAAAAAATGGTTATAAAATACTTGCTCATAATAATAAGTATTATAAAGTGTGTTATGCATGATAGTGGCTGATGAAGTAAAAAAGCATGTTTTTTTGAAAATTATTTGTTATGAAATTTAAGATAAGGTTTATCAAATCTAAACAGCCCTACATATATTGTTTACATTCTCTTTTTAAGAAAGCAGCAAGTACCAGATCTGATGCTAGCTACCATAGAGCCACCGGAGGGGATGTCTGTTATCGGCCGCTCTGGTCTCGTCCATGCATTTGTCTTACGGCAGAAACAGCATGTTCGTGGGGAGATGAATGCTTGTACTGTCAGTGATCATTTGCCATTCATTCAGTTTGATGTTTACAAGCAACTGGTCAACAAGCTCAGAGTTAATGGCATGAATGCTGTGTTTGGTCTTAAGGTAAACAAACTTATTGATCCTTTTGAAGTAAGTAGCGGTGAGAAATTATTATTTTCTCATTGTAGTTAAGTACTTTATAATTAAATAAATTTTGACTTGTTCATATTTCAGAAGAATGTTTGTTTTCTAATTTTTGTCAACCTCTTCATAACATGTAGTAATAGTTAGATTTAGAAAAGTTATTCATTATTTCTCTAATAAGGAATGTGATTTTGAATCGTATGCAGCTTATTCCTTGGACATCAGTTTGTGTGAGGAACTAGTAATGGGTTCTAGTTCATTAATATTAACTTTGTTTCCCTATATTATTGTAAGACCACCATGAAGCAAGGTTTTTTTGTATTTGTTTTATGAATTTAATGATTTTGGGGTAAGCTATTAAAATTTGTAAAAGGATATAGCTGCAAATATCATATTTGTACTTAAATAAAAGGTAAAATTATGTGGAATTGATAATTGAATTTATTTGACAGTTCTCTATAACAATTTGTTTTGAAAAATTACAAAATTCAATGTAAATAATTAAAAACAAATTTTAAATAAGACAGTATTCTTTGATTTTTGGGACATTCTGAGAATATGTAAACTATGACAAATTTATTGAGCATCAAAAGAGTGAACCGAATCTATTACCAAGGTAGCATCTCATAAAAGTGAAGATAGCTTTGTTTTTTGGGAGAGGGTTGAATCAATGTTTTTAAGACTCTTATTCCTTTACTCCTTCCTCTCGAGCTCCACTGAAATCTTGAAGCTGTCCTGATATGGATGCTGTAATCTGCTTCCTATACTCACCTGATGAGATCAAAATAAAATCGAAACAGCTAGAAAATTTTGTACCGTTATGAAACACTCTTTTTCTCTTATACCCACATACAAAAATGTTCAAATCGGGTTACGTGTTCAGGAGAAGTTTATTTTTTTAATTCAAAGTGATGGGAAAGAGGGTATCACAAAACTGGTGTTTCTGCTAAAAACCAGAACTATTTTTCATACCATCACAATACAGCTTCCTATACTACTTATGGTGGAGAATATCAAATAAAACATTTTAATTTTATAATTTGGATTTTACTAATTTTGTACAATATTGTAGATTCAAATTTGCCTGGGAGAGAAGGTGATGGCAGCAGTAGCGTCAGGCACAGGTATGTGTCTGGAGGCTCTACCCCTACCTCCCACCCCTAACATCAAACATGGCGGCTATGAGAGCAAAGACTACACTGCAGTTATGAAGGCGCTACAGGAAAATGTCAAGAGGAACAGAGAATTTTACCAAGTAAATCAAACAAAGGCTACTGGGACTGCCTTAGTAAGTAATGGATATTTTAGATGTTAGTCACATAATCAACACAGTAAACGCTGTCTATAAACTGTGTAAAGCAAATTCCTATGTGTTGCAACTTTTATATATATATATATATATATATATATATGCATTCTTTGATACATTTGGTAATAGATGAATTAATTACAGATTACCTTACCTTATTACCAGTTTACTTAATTTATTCTTTACTTTACTTAATACATTATCTTCCTATCCTTTTTAATGTTGTATTATTTACCAGTTTAAAAGGTTATATCTTGATGATCTTTGTTTGTCACATGCATCATTTGTTGGTTTAATGTGCAACATAAGAAAAATTAAATAGTTAATATTTATAAAACACTAAAAATGCTTATTAACAAACAGTAGTTAGCTAGCTAACCTGTTATATTTTTAACGCTGTTCTAGTCAGTGTTACTTAAAGCACTTGAAACCATACATTTGAAGATTACTTTAAGAAAACTATAAATTAGAAGATAAACTCTGATAATATAATCAATAATCATTATTATAATTGGATATTGGAGCAATAACATGGGAGTACAATATTGTAAAAAATGTGATATTTCATAATTATAAACTTTTACTATTAATTTTTCTTTGCCTGGAACTTAATTTTGTGCTGAATAACAAATTAAACTGAACCCAAAATCAATAAATCAGGTAACCAATAATAATAAAAAAACAAATTTGCCATTAGGTGTTATATATAATATTCGAAAGTTTTGACAAAGAAATAATATTTTTAAAGTAGGAAAGAGAGTCATCTCTTTAGAGAAGCGGTTCTTAAAATTTTTCTTTCCCCGACCCATTTTACCATATACGTTATAGCCGCGACCACCTAAAAATAATTTGCAGCACTGTGAACAGAAATGGGCTGAGAGAGCATATCTGATTGTGAGGTGGTGGGATGGGGGATGTGCCCAAAACAAAGTGGGAGATGCGGAGGGTTGGCGAGTTGCGCAGTGGCTCGAGCACGCATGTCTCTTGTTCTGTTCAGTCACGTATTGTTTGATTTTGTTCTAACTATGGATAAGTTCGTTAAGTGTGCAGGGCCTTTGACTTGATGATCATCCCATGATGATCATCAACAGAAGAAGCGAAAGGTGGAGAGAGTATACTTACGGTTGTATCAAGGATTTATGATGACCGGAAATCGGCCACAGTATGTTATTTGCAACGAGTTGTTGTTGGCAGAAAGTATGAAACCTTCCAAGTTTATTCACCATTTAGAAAGTAAAAATATCCCAGTTTTAAAAATAAGACAGCAGATTGTTTGGAACATAAGTTAACTGCTTTAGATTAACAGAAAAATTCAGTAGTTCAGTTAAGTGGAAATAATATGAGCAAAAGTGCTTTGCTAGCGTCATATCAAGTGGCTTTACGAATAGCAAAGAAAGGTAAGCCACATACGATTGCTGAAGAGCTCATTCTATCTGCTACTCAGGATATGGTTTCGACTATAATCAGCTCGGATGCAGCTAAGAAGCTTTCGAACATTCCTCTGGCAAAACAATTCGGTGGGGAGGCGCATTACCGAGATGGCTTGAAACAACAGGATAATAAAGGATCAGTTGAAAACAAAGTTGCAGAAAAGTGAGTACATTTCCATTCAAGTTAACAAGTCTATGGACGATTCGAGTTTGGCGCAGTTTATGTGCTTTGTTTGCTTTGAAAATGATGGTAGTGTGGAAGAAGACATTTTATTTTTCAATCCTTTACCATGCAACAAGTAATTAATTGTTAATTGCAAATGTTTAAATTGTTCATGTCTGCAACCGATTCGCTTCAAATTGACTTTCAAAAGTGTATTTCAATCTGCAGTGATGGTGTAAAGCAATGACTGGGAAAGACAGCGGATTCGTGAGACGGATGAAAAATGGCATTAGCTACCAAAGTGTTGAACGAAATTGTTAAGTTGGTTAATTTAGTAAAAAGCCGGCCATTACATTGTGGACTGTTATCAAAGTTATGCGAAGAAATGGAGGCATAGTACAAATGCCTCTTGGTTCACACAGAGGCAAGGTGGCTGTTACGAGGGAAGGTGTTTTCTCGAGTGTTCACTTTGTGCTCTGAGCTTAAGACATTTTTTCAAGTTGTGAATAAAGATCTCATCAGTTCTTTTAGTGACAATGAAAGGCTGTTAAAACTTGCTTATTTAGCGGACATATTTCATCATCTAAACAATCTCAATGTTTCCTTGCAAGGAAGAGACAAAACCATACTTTTTCTACAATACAAAGTCAGTTTGTTTTTTTAGGAAATTAGCCGCTTGGTCAACCAGTGTGAGAGAAATATATTTGAAAACTTTGAACTGACAAATGAGCTCATCACATCCCTTGACCAAAGCGATGACGAGATTATCTCGATATTGACACCAGTCCAAACTGGTTACTACTCACTTGCAAGATCTACGAGAGCAGATCCTTAGCTTCATTCCCGAGATCAACACACCGGTTGGAACTGGGTACTTAGCCCCTTCAATGGGCTGGCTGTGAACGAGGCGGTCATATAATATATTTATGTTTACAACCAAAATTTAATATCTAATATGGGTATGAATCAAATTATATCATGGATGTACTGATCCCTAGTTTTAACAGTGGAAATAGTAAATGTAATGTGCATTTGATACACAAACTATTAATTTATTTATTGATTGTTATTTGTATGTTTGAAATTGTATTACTATTAGAATTATTTATTCTACTTTTATCTACAACTCTGATACCATAGAGTTTATAATTATTATTTATTAAGATTGTCATGATGGATAAATTTATAGCTGCATGATGAGTTGAAGTTAGTGATGTAAAGATTGTGATTTCATATATCTGATATTTTATTGATTTTATAAACATTTAATGATATGTGGGATTTAACAGGAAGTGGAAAAGAATACTGGAGGTGAGGCTTCAGACACAGAAGATTCGGATAATGAAAAGCCAGATTTAGACCTCAATGCTGGCAACAAAGATGTAGGATTAATTGTGGTATGTTTTATTCTTATATTACAAAAGTGTTGATGTTTTGTGTTTCAAATTTGGTTATATTCTTTGTAATAAATGGGGTCATTCATAACTAGAATATAAGGACAAAAGATGTTGGAAATTCTATCGGCTTTAATTTTGTATAAGTAAACATTTTTTGTTGGAGCAACCCCTATTGAGATATAGGTGAAAACCCAAAAGAAGGGGCCATTGACCTCTCTCTCTCCCTTTCTTGCAGCCCTAGGGTGGAGGACTTTTAATATGTTACATTACCGGACACAGCGAACTTCATCCCATAGTTGGTGTTTCCACTTATTGTCTTTCCTCCTATATTTCACTCATTGACTAAGCTATTTTTTTGATAATAGGGGGCTGAATAGGTACTAGTAATTGTATTTTTCTTTATTAAGCAGATTCTAGTGTAAAGATAAAATGTTATAAGTTAACAAAGACATTGAGGTTTGTTAAATATATAGCCACAGCTAATAAACCATATTAATTTTTACCTTATGTACTTTGCAAGATACAATTTTAATAACGTTTAACTCTTGAACTCAAATTGCAGTTTTATATTATTGGCAACTGTTAGTATACAATAGTATGATGATGAAAAATGACTTTTTATTGATAAAAGGAGCACATTGTATTTATAATAGTGTATTGTGTACAATGATTTAACCCTCTGGCTGGCGCGCATTTGAGCCTTGACTGGCACCCTGTTTTGAAGCTTCGTGCAGAGTTTTTTAATTTTTTATCCTGTACAATTAATTATTGGAGAAAACACAAAATTGTTATACATCAAATTACTCTGCAGAATACGTTGTACAATATAAACATAATTATAATTTGACTTACCTGAATAATGGTGGATGTTTGATGGTCAGAACTCAAAACTTTTTTTTTCAAAAAACACTTTTTTATATTAGGCTATTAAAAAAAAATTAAAATTAATTTTATTTAAAAATCTAAAATATGCATAATGTTCACTTACTTATGCACAAAAAGAAAATACATAGTTATAAACACTGTTATTTACAAATAAAATTACAATTGAAAAAAGCAAGACTATATACAAGTTGCTGAGTCGCGTCACGCGGAAGTAGTCGGGAGCTTTTAGCGGCCAGTAAAATAACAAATATTCATATATATATAAAAGTGAATAGATTATTAGAAGGTTTGGGATCTTGTGATTAAAGTGATATAACTTTTATGCGATTCGAGCGGTAATTATCGGAACTATGACGTAATTAGTAGACAATGTTTAATGAGTCGTATATTACGACTCTGCCAGTTCACGGCGGGAAAAAAATGAGTCGTAATTTACGACGTTGCCAGCAGGAGTGTTAAAAATAGAAGTGAACAACAGACATTATTTGGAGATACATTAAAAAAATAAACTACCTGCTAATCAGAGAATAGAAATAAACTTCGGCATTCACACATGTACTTAAACTCATTCTTATTTCCAAAGAACTGTAACTTGTTAATTCTGGTATCTAGAGTTTAAATTTTGACATCGCTTTATTCTTATAATAATTTATTATAAATTACTCAAAAATGGCTAGGACAGATATTTGAGTGTCTAACTTCACTCATTAATGACTGGTTACTTCATAGATGTCCTTTGTGTTGGGATTATGTATTAACCCTTTGAGTACCAAGCACTTTTGAGGGGTTGGCGATGTCAGTGCCATACATTTATGACAGATCACCTCTCTCAGTGCCAAGCACTCTTTTGGTGTTTGTGTAGTGTTTAGCTAAATAATTAGTAACATTTAAAAAATAAACATAATGAGATTTTTATTTTATTATGTAGGGGGTCAGTATACTATAACTTGTAATATTTATTTAAATGATTAAACATGTTACAATTTTTAAATAAATGAAATAATACAAACCAAAATTACCTTTTTAAAGTTTTTAAAACTTTAGAACAAAAATTATTATCTTAATACGAGTATATTAAATACAAATTTTGTATTCATCTTTTTATTGTTCCTTATCTACATAAAAACAAAATTTCAAAAAAGTAAATATCTCTACAATTGAGTTTTTTTTTATAGCTGAAACTTTTATATTTGATTTGTGTGTTGTGTTCCACAAAGTCATTCAGAATGTTTTCAAAAATGAACACAATTTATGTTTGTATTGGAGGAAAAGTAGGATATGACTTGTGATATTTATTTGGATCATCAAATTACAAAATTATACAAGAAGTTTAATTTTTAAAATCTTTATGTGTTGATAAAAAATGTAATTAAAAAAATCTTAATACACTTGTATGCAACTTTTTTACTGTCCCCTGTGTAAGTACCAACCAGTATAATTTACCAAGTTTCAAAAAAAGTAAGTATATGTAATACTTAGTATGACTTTTCTTATATATTAGTGCAAAATATTTTAAAATCTGCACTCGCATAACAGTTGTCCCTAATATTTCGCAAATAGTTTTTACCAGCAGTAACAAATTAAATAGATAATATATGTTTATTTTATGTATTATGTATGAAATGAGACTAAGTACAATGCCATATGTCAACATTTAGTAATAAGTATTAGGATAGCATTATGGTGTAGTAGAATGATTTGTAAATAAAAAATTATTTTATTTTTAGCTTAAAACATTTAGTGTTTTAGGGATTTACGATTACAGACATTAAATTGGGCAGTGGAAGTGTAAATAAAATTGTAGGTCATCAGCAACAAGTGGTATGCTGTATTCCTACCTTGCATTAGTAGTACAGTGGTTTCAACAAACACTGCTATTTAACCCTTCTAACCCCGATGTCTGTTTAATATGGATATATACTTTTATATTTTACTGGCCACCAATTTTATCAAATGCTTTGAAATTTCACAAACTTGTTTACTAAGATGTATTGTATCTCTTGCACATATTAGTTCGTAAATCTTTGACTTCATTTTTTGTCAGTCTTTGATAGAGAAATTGCAATTCATCTCAGCTGACAGCTCACTGATTGTCACATAGCTGTATTTTATTACGTTGTGAATATTGTACCTTACTTCAAGTTTTTAGGTTAAAACGGTATAAAGTATGGTAGCTAAATTTTTGTTTGTCATTTATTTGATTTGAAAATGAGTAAAAGGAACCATTCAAAGTCTCCCATCAGTGAAAATACACCAATTAGTAACCTAGTTGCAAGTGGTGTGGATGTGGGCAATGACGACAATTTGAGTGATCTTTCTGAAAACATTTTCTACTGATGTTGTATTAAAAAGATTTTTAATTTTTTAAATATTTGCTATAAACAGTTTTAATTATTTTATCACAAATAACTGGTTTTATGTTAAGTACTACAGATTTTCAAAACTCAAGTTACATTTACTTGCACAGAAATGCCAAAAAGGAAAATGGGAAAAACTTATAAAAATTGATGTTACTCAACTTGTAAATAAAATAGGCCTATAATTTTAGTTTTCTTAGATTAAGAAATAAATTGTACATAAAATGAATAGATATTTGTGTGTAAAATATTTTTTAGCTATATGGTTTTCTTCAACAAATTTGAAATTTAAAAATTGTATTTTATTTTTTATATATATAAATAATAATTTTCAGAATATTATATACGTTATTTTGATTTCTCATATCTCTACACACTACATTTAATAAGAAGTAAAACAAAAAAAAACGTGTTTGATAACTTAAAAAGTAGCCTAGTTATGAGTTGTTTACAAAACTCGTACATTTTGTCTAAAATAGTTTGGTGTATTTTGAACATAGCTTGAAATAAAGGCCGGGATTAAAAGGTTAAGACAAAGGTGAGATGATTGATAGAAATTGTAAAAAACAGGAAATCAAGAACTCTCCCTTGTATGCTCCACTACTTAGTACACTATAACATAATTATTTCCTTCAAAAGGTTAGTATGAAAAGGAGTAAGAGGAAAGTAGGTTACTAGCACTATCTAATGAACTAAGCATGGAAGTATTTCTTTGTATTTGGAAAATAATTTGCTGAGTAATATATGTTTTTCAAGTAACAATGTACAGTACATTATATTATACATCCAATAGGAAGAAAAATTGGCTTAATAATTATGATATAAAATACAAGTACATTTTTATTAAAGGTTATAGCTGAGGAACAATAATTACTGTTCTGATCACTTACTATAAAATAATGTAAATTTGAAGGACACTAATTCAAAAGTAACTTTAAATGTTTTAATTTGATTGTGCAAATATGCATTTTCAATATAATTAAGTAAATCTTTTTGGGGGGAAAACTACTGAAAAAATCTTTAAATACTAGGATACTTTGGTTGGGTATCAAATTAAAGATATTCCCTTTCAGAATTTTTTTAAATTTTTGAACAGTCAAAATACATTACTGAACTGAATTGAGAAAAGTAATTTAGTCAAATTTTAATCTTAAAATTATGTAAAGAAATATTTTGTAGGTTGATGATGAGCAAGACATTGAAGAAGTCAATCAGCTCCTAGACTCTCACCCACCTGAAGGATTCTTTGTGACAGCCACAGAGAGTCTGCCAGGCCTGGACGATCTGGAGGTGGTGAGGAACCTGCAGATGTTCACTCAGATACTTAGGATGAGGAATAACAGTCCCAGCAATCAGCCTCCCCCGCCTATTCACAACGATTTTGACAAGATTTTACAGGTATGGGACTTTATTTTTTATTATGTACTCTTTAGGATGTTTGTCCATGTATAGTGTTTTCATTTCTAACAAATTATACAGCAAAATTTGTTATCCGAATCGTAAACATTACTTGACATTTAACCAGTAAAAATGTCTTATACGTTGAAGTGGAGTTTTACGAGTAGTATTGAAATTGTTAACAAGCTGACCTGCAACAGACTGTTTATGGATTATTTTTATCTAATACAAATCATTATTGTTTACAGGGAGTTTACTACAAAATGAGGCGAATGACTCCTTGTGCTCTTGGAAACTTCAAAATACGCTTTGCGTTACCTGAGTCAGATGATATTCAAATATGTATTGTTGGTAGGTTTTGAAATTCTTTGTTGCTCATTTGTTATAGTTTTATATAATAATACTTTAAATGTAAAATCATCGTATTTTACAAAAGTGTAAAAATTAACATAGTTATTTAACTCCTTATATTTTTACTCAAATTTTGTACTGTTTTAATTGATTTTTTCACTAATCAACAACTAGAACTTCCTTAAAAAGAATGTCATGTTATTAAAACATAAAAATTTGCTAGATTATTGTGTAGAGCTAAGGTACTAAACCTACTGGAAATGAAGATCTATTAACTCATAAATAAGTAGGAGTCTATGAATATTCCATAAAAAAATGCAGTTGCAAATATGTTGAATTGATGAAATATCATGGGTTCATGTCTGGGTTAGTGGTAGGTAAAGGTATGGGATGGAGAGGGACTGTATATCACTCATCCCTCAAATCATTTCACCTTCCTGGCAGTGTGTGATGTAAAGATAACACTCCTATGTTCTTTATAAACCAGCAATCTATTACAATTCTTTGCAGTAAATATAGCATGAAGGGAACTTTTACATTCGCCAGGAAGGAGTAGCAGAAAGTGTCAAGCCAAACTTTTATAGGATGACTAGTAGTGCCATAAGCCTAACTGTTTCCTCTGTATATCAGAAAAATACAACCTGACCTTTCCAGAATCATAGGAGTATTCGACTCACTGATAACTTTACCATCAGTGTGGTTCAGTGGACAATGTTTTCACTGCACCAAAAAATGAGTTGTTGGCTCCTAGTTAGTTCTATAGTATTAATAATTGGTGAAAATATTGGACCTCAAAAGTAATTAAAAAAAAAAAAAAAATTAACTTGTATGAGGAGAATTGTATGTTTGGGTATTGGAAATTGTCTTAAAATAATGACATAATTCAAAGCAAGGCTATAGCAGGGAAATATTTGTTACTTAATTAATTTTTTGTGTTCATCTAAGATACACATTTGTACCTCTAACTACAACTTAATTTTGTTCTTAACAGGGATGGCTCTGGGATTAAACGACAAAGTAAGAAAATCTGTGCGAAGAAGAACTGTAGGAGCTGCTAGTAAACCTGAGTCTGCAAAAAAGTCAGGTAGGAATGAAGATTTCCATGGAACTAATATATTAAGTTTTAAAGACATTTTCAAAGGATCTCATAATAATAAGTAATATGCTTTATGTATATCTAAATCTGAGTAGAATATCCCTAAGATTCTAGTAAAATAATACATTAGTGTCAATTATTAGGCATTGTGTCAATTTCAATAATCAATAAACATATTTCATTATGGATTGGATGATTTAAAACATTTAATTTTGATTCAAAATGCTTTAACCTCAATTCAATATTTAATTCTAATTTTTTATTTTTCTACTGCTTTATAGAGTCATCTTTCACTTTGATGGCAAGGTAATGTCAATCCACCAGTCAAATCATCAGCATTTCAGAATCAGAATCAGTCTTTATTATTACATCAACATAACAATAAAGACGTTATCCACTCAAAAACATGTACGTGCGTTATTTCACTCTTATGTATTTAATAGAGGCATATTTTTTAGTAATTATCTAAACAAATAAACATAAACTGTATTTCACATTGAACTTTGTCTGCTTAATAGTTTCCTTTTTATGTGTAATGTTTGATTAGTAACAGTGTTAGTCTGGGGACTTATTAAAAACTATAAGGCAAGCTTCAAATCCATATCTTACTAAGGTTCCTCTTGTACTTTGGACATGCCATTAGCAATCATTCCCCCCCCCCCCCCCTAGAGGTAGCCGAGAACAGAGAGAGATCTAGAGGGGACTCCAGAAGTCCACACTGATGAATAGTCCACGTCCGCAGGGGAACGCTCACTTAAGCATGCACAACGGGACACATAAAGGGTAAACAAGGTATAACAAAATAGGTAAAACAGTACAGGAGAATGGTGAGTTAGAGAGAGGGTGAGATGGGATAATGAGCAGAGAAATGAATGTGTGTAAAAGACACACAGGAGTACTGAGAGGAGAGTTAGGTCATGAGAGAGAGTGACATCGGCCATTCTGGTACAAACCCACTGCCCGCCGAGCAAAGCGGGTTGTGGTGGATGACCATGATAAATTTAGAATTCAACAATGGTTGATCTCTCTCGTTTGCTCCTTAATTAAATTTAACATGCTTAATTTTAAAGAATATTACTAAATATAAGTAAAACTAAACATATATAATTCATAGTAAAGAAGGCTATTGTTGAGTAACATTTCAAAATCTTATTTACGTTTCTTCTGGAAGCTTCTATTTCTCCCCATATTAAAACAATCTTATCCAATACCTCTTTACATTGTGGCTTGTAACTTGCTGAAACGTTATTCATTTGAATTTTCTGGAAAAAAAACACTAAAACCTGCAAAAAATCACTATTCCTTTAAATTTAAAATACTCATCGTGCAATGTAAAATATTTAATAATATAATAATTGAATTTTTGTTCTATTAAAAATTGTTTTTCAATGTAATAAAACCACTAATGAATAAAACATATTGTAGTCATCACATTTGTATTACTTGCTAGAATTCACCACAGTTTGTATTCTTTGGTGTACAACTCATCTATGCATTCTCTTTAAATTGACATTAAGTGACATCATTGCAGACTGGTTAATTGTAAAGCTTGTGATCTATTTTATATACATCCTAAATTGCTATATTTATTTGTGTTCTGGAAGACTAAAGATGTAAAAAATTAGTAATCTTTTTAAACCTTGTGATTTTTAGTAAATGTAACATTGTTTTGTGTAGATGATGGGGATTTGATCTTTTCTCTTGAAGAAGATCAAGAGTCCAGCAGTGCTCATACATCAAAAAGTGTAAAACCAAGATCTCCTGCTAGAGTCAAACGCCAGTCTACTCATGTAAGTTAGGTTGTAAAATATATTTTGTAATAATAAAAGACTGGGGATTGTATTTTTATACGGTACTTATTTGTGAGGAACGTTTGGAAATTAAATCATTCTTTGAAGAGTTTGTTACTAGTTGATACTAGTTACCAGCAGGTTTACCTTGAAAACAATCTTCTAGGGGCTGATGGAAGGAACACATGCAGGTACACATATTTTACACATAATTAGTTGCACTCAATCTTTGTCAACCAGTAGAGACCAGTTGAAAAATATTTTCAGTGCAATTAAAAATTTCGAATTATGTGTAAATATATGTACTTTTGTGTGCTCTTTCAATCAATGGTCCCTAGAAGATAGTTTTCAAGGTAAGGCTGCTGATTTTACTATCAACTAGTAATAATCCCTGACTTTCAGCCCTTTTAATTCAAACGTATTCCTTGAAGAGTCTGTTTTGTTGTGAAGTAGATGCTTCTTTGGACAAATTCAACATAAAATTATGTTATGATAAAAATATGTTATAAAATTAACATTGATAAGACTTTTGTTGTTTAGAATATAATCTTGATGTGAGGATTCCATGTTAGCCTACTATCTATAATAACTCCTAGATGTGTGGCCACATTAGAATATTTTATACTAATACTTTCCAGGGTAGGTTGATCTTTTTCTTTATATTTTTTCCACAGATTACTATGCTCGTTTTATATATCCTAAGACTCACCATGAGATCAGTTTATGGAAGAGGCTGATCCCTTTTTTTAGCCTCATTTCAGCTGTTCTCATGGTCCACTGGCCTGATTAAACAGAATAAGGGGACAGGAGTTGGTGCAGTACAGTGTCAGTAGTTCTGATAAAAATTGTGTTGTTAAAGGCAGGATTTGAACCTGCATTATCTCTAACTCAGATTCAAAGTCCAATGACAGACCGTGAGGACGTCAGCTCTCCCAGTTGCTTATAAAGTCAAGAACTTTTAAAAAGGTTATTAGATTGTCTAAAAGAATATATAAACTTTCTTGTAGGCCATGTATATAAATTTTGGATGAGTGTGGTTGAGAGTTCTGGAGTTTATAATTGGTGAACGTATATAAACATAAAAAAAGTTTTGTTTTTGAGTTATTGCAATATGCAGATTTCTAGTCAACTATTATAACCCCTTTAGATTTGATTAAAAATGTGTTTATTGTGCTTAAGTTATATCTATTTTCAATTAGTTTGCTGAGGTTTTGCTATAAAAAAATTAAATAGTAAAGTAATTATTTACTTAAATCATCAAAAAGTATCACAACGTCTTTTTGACCTATTAATTGTTGACACACAAGTGTTGCTGGAAAATGCTGGAATTGAACAATACTTAAACCTGCCCCGAATAGTTAAGTAACAAAACATCTGCACTTTTCTGAACTTATGAAAAAATTTTAATATTGCCCTTAAGTGGAATAAAATATTAATTAGTGACAATGAACTGTTTCAGATGCCACCCACGGATCGGTATGGAGTGGACATTACTCCCTTGTCCTATATTCCTGGTGGCCGAATCGAAAGGTACTTGGGAAATCTCAACTTTTTCTTTGTGAGAGAAACATCAGGTATAAGGGAGGTAAGTATTATAATATAAAGTGTTTGTAAACTCTTTTTTGATATCTTGGAAATGGGTTTCTTGGATCAAGACAAACTCAAAATACCCTAAGACTCTAGATTGTTATTGTTTATTTTAATAGCTATTTCTCAGTATTTTGTTAAGTTTAACAGACATCCCTCAATCAAAACAATTAACCCCTTAAAAATTTCCTAATCAATAAAATTCAGTCTGACTACTTCACCAAAATACCCAATCAGCGACAAACAAACTGGAGGAACTGCAACTCATTTAAACTGTACGATTTACATACTGTTGCGGAATTATAATTAGATATGACTTAGTGTTTTACCTTTGGATGTAAAAATAAAAAATGGAAATAATTTTAGTTTCCAAATAGCAGCCTTTTCAAAACGTTATTACCACATTTCACTGATAGAAAATTATCTTTAACGCCCAAGAAAAGAAATATTTTTCATACCTTGTTACGACGTGTAAAAAAAATCACTGAAAGAATTCACTTTTACTGTTAATTTGGCAGCTATGTCCATTTGAATGTTTCCATTAGCTACCAGATAATGTAATGCTTGACAGCTGTAAACTGATAAATTAGAGACCCTACCAATGTATACTTGGAACAACTATTAACCCTTCGTACGCTGTAAGCGGAATATTCTGTCAAGTAAATCTAACTCGAAACGTTCTAAGCGGAATAGATCGCGGAATCCCTGACAATGCAATATATTTACGATAGTTCCACAAATTGCCACCAGAATGCATGAGAGTGAGTGTTCGGTGTTCTAATATGACACGATGTGAAGCGTGACTCATCAAAACACCTGGGACCAATCACAACGGAAGCTTCTGTTTGCTTTGTCAGTCCGCGCCATCGCCAGTGAGCAAGCTGTACGCTCTACGTGGAAATATTCGCGCGTGTCAGTCAGCTGCCGGCGTCCGCTGTGTATTGTTGTTTATTGTTTACAACCTGCTATACTGCGTTAGCTGTCTGTTGTGCGAGGTTATCCATAACGATAATGTGATAAACTATTTATAGTTTTATATTGTTCATATATATTTCTCATCGATTTTTATTGCATAATTATGGTGAATCCTGATGATTCAGACTTTGATGATTTTGTCCTTGGTGCAATGAACACTACCGTTTGTAGTGAAATCGGTGACAACATTATTGCATCTGATCTGGAAGACACTGTTTTGCACAATTTTAGTGATGAGGAAGAGGATATTAGTGATGAAGAAGGAGTGCAACGAAATATTCCAGGTAGGCCTAATCAATGGGACAATGTTTCAAATAATGACCCTGGCCCATCAACAACTATACCTGTATACAATGTCAACCAGGGACCCAACTTGCCATCATCTATAAATGCAGACTCATTACCTATTGATTATTTTGATTTATTTTTCAATGACAATCTGATTAACCTGATTTGTACTGAAACCAACTACAATGCAAACTTGAAAAGAACACACAGGCACTCTCCACACGCAAGGTTGAATAAGTGGACTGAGTTATCTTCAGTTGATCTGAAAGCTTTCATAGGCACTGTTATAAATATGGGAACAACGCCACTGCCAAGACTTGAATCATACTTTACTAATAAATGGGAGAGTCGCACTCAGTTTTATAGGGACATTTTTTCAAAAGACGAATTCTTGAATATTTTTTGGAATATTCATTTTAACCACCATTGTAAGAAATATGACTCAGTTGTTTTATTATCCTAGTAATAGAGTAGCTATTGATGAGAGCACCATCTCTTTCAAGGGAACAGTTAGTTTCGACTGAAACTTTTTGTTTTATCGGACTGTTGTAATGGCTACATTTATGATTTTATCCCGTATTTTGGCAAAAATGACATCGTACCTGGATCTGAACTCCTCAAAACAACCCAAATAGTGAAGTCCGTAATTTTGAAAAATCCTGGAGCACCTGCAAATGGTTTACATATGTATATACTGTTAGGTACTATACCAGTCCCGTATTGGCCAGTGAATTATTGAATATGAACACATATCTCACTGGCACAGTAATGCCAACTAGAAAACAAATGCCCTCAGACCTAAAAGCTACAACCAAAAAGCTAAAAAAAGGCGAGATAATTTCTTAAAGAAATGGTAATATCCTAGTAGTGTCATGAAAAGACAAAAGAGTTGTACATATGCTTAGCACACATGGAAAGGGCAGCAAATCAGATGTTACTGATGTAGCAAGCAGATGGCCCAACAAACCACCAGTTACTAAGCCCAATGTTGTTGTTGATTATACAAAACATATGGGGGCTGTGGATCGGAGTGATAATTTTATATCCTCCTATGAATTCATGCGACGTACCAAGAAGTGGTACAGAAAAATGTTTTTCTGGCTTCTAGAGGTTTGCATTATTGACTCGTATTTGTTATACAAACAAGTGCAAAAAGACAGCCAGAGAAAACCTCTAAGCCACTTAGGTTTTAGAAAGAGTTTAGTGAGAGCACTAGTGGCAGACAAGATGAGAGCTCAGCCAACCCCAAGGAGACGTGGACGACCTTCTCAAGGATCTCCTGAACAGAGACTGAATGGAAAAATGCATTTCATCAAGAAAAGGGAAAAGGGATCAGCAAGATGTGTGGTTTGTTTGAAGAGGGGTTTGAGGAAAGAGACTATATATCTATGTAAAACATGTGACTCCAAGCCTGCCCTCCACCCAGATGAATGTTTTGAGATTTACCACACACAAGTCCAATATTAGTGTGCCTTTTTTATTTTTGTACCATTTTGTTTTCTTTATATATTCCATATTTGTCATGGATTTTTTCTCTTCATTATCTACTACTTTTGTATAAATAATATAAATTTCTGTTGTGCTAATATTTGCTACTTTCAGAAAAGTTTATTGGACTTTATATTGCCTTGTATATTTACATGTATATGTACTTGGAGGTTAAGTGGTAGAGAGGACTTTTAAGTCCTAACTTCGCCTCTGTAAATAAAGTCATTTTTCATTTCATTTCATTTACTCATATGTAAATAAAATAAAAGCAATACAAAAACCATCATGTGTTTTCATCAGTTGCAAGATAAACCATATAATATCTTGGAACCCTTCTGTCACATGTTGTATCTTTTGACAATTTTTCCTTATTATGTTGATTTTTGTAAAATTGAAATTTGTTGCTAGATAAAACACTTCTTATTTAACATAAAAAGTTAGATTGTATGAAAGACACCTATGCTGAATTACGAAACCACAACTAGAACATTTTGAGAATAATACATTTTAGTAAGAAATAAAATGCAGAAAGTAATCCAAACATATAATCAATTCAATTTTGGCACTGTGTACTGCTATATGTGACTATATTAGTAGATACTATAAATTCAGTTACAATTGATATTCAAAAGATTATTTTTGAGTTTTCATTACTAATTGTTGTTAACAATTATTTTTCAAGCTACATTGTTTTGATTTATTTCAGAGTGGAGGTCCAAGTGGGTTTGTTCACAGTTTTGTTGCCGAAGTGTTGGCCATACTTAGAGCACATGTTACTGCGCTTGGAGGCAATGCTTTAGCTGCTTTCTTCCTCAATGAGTGTGTAATTCTTAGCAACCCTCAGAAAAACCATGTAAGTTAACTAAATGATTTATTTGTTATTTTATTACTCAAATAGTGAAAATTGTTTATATTTATATATCAACAACAACTAGGTTCAGTGAGAAGGCCACAACTGTTGTCAAATTAAGTTTAGTCTTCAATTTACACAAGAGACATATTCAGAAAGAAAAGATAGATTTTTGTGAAGGTTACAGAGTCCATGTCTTGCGATTGGGAGCACTGCCACGTGAAGGAAAAAGAGTAAGAATGGGAGACTAGTCATCTGAGTTATCAGTGAGTTGTAAAATTGAACTGTCACCTTTTAAAATCAGCATAATATTCACTACATTCTCCATGAAGGTCATTCAGTGGCTGATACTGATATTTGTATATGTTTCCAACCTGAGGAATGTCAGAATGTAACAAAGCGTATTTATGCATTTAAACAAGGATGGAGACAAAGTGACCAGAGTGCCATCTCTAATTAATTAATGACACATAATATGAATAAACCTTTAACACTTTTAAACTTTTATTTTTCTTATGATGTACATTTCGAAATCAGTGATTTCATCTTCAGGTACAAAATAAGGTTAAGTACCTGAAGATGAAATCACTGATTTCGAAATGTACATCGTAAGAAAAATAAAAGTTTAAAAGTGTTAAAGGTTTACTCATGTTATTTTTTTTTTATTTATAAAACACTTTTTGAGGCTACATCTCTAACATTAATGACACGTTTTAGTGATAAATGGAAGAGAAAGTTTATTTACAAGGTAAAAGGTAAAGAATGTCTTACTTCACCAAATGTAGTTAGGGCTAAGAAGTCCTCTCTGGCCCTTAACCTGGGGTTCAACGGCTAAAGGTGACTTCCGAATCGCCACTAATGACCGGGCAAGTGAGCTGCTTGCAAGGACAGGATAGCTCAGCCAAGCAGGAGGACATTCGACATAGCTTGATTGGGTTATTTGGCAATTACCACCATACCTGCTACACTGTGCCATTGGCAAATTTAGATAGACATGTGATTAATCTTTATGAAATAATTCCTGAATGATAATGATACAGGAAACTTATTTCTTAATTAGTCTTGAAAGTCCTTTCTGATCAACCCAAAACAATTCTTCTTTATTGTCAATAAAAATTGAAAATGCTATAAAATTTTATTTGTTTGAATTTAGATGAACATTTTTATTGTTTAAAAATTCTTTAATTAGCAATAGGCCAATATGACGAAATTTCATTACTTTTCCTGAGTTTTACCACCAACTGTTACAATGGTATCGGCAACATAAAGACCCACGGAATTATTACGCTATACCACCCTTCAAGTAGCACAATATATAATTAAGAATAGTTCTCAATAATAGCTTATGACAAATGATGTACTCTGTCTGACAAGACCAAAAAGTAAATGCCATCTACATTTGTGAAGCTATCTTTTTGCTGACACATCAACAGGTTAATGTATATTTGTCTAAGGCGTAACACCGTAATAAATTGTTTGAAAATTGTAAGAATAAATATTGTTTATGGGCTGTACATTAGGGAAGCCTAATACACAAGGGTCTGGAAAATTCTTATTTCTTTAGAGATAGAAAGAAGTAAAGAAATGAAAGTTCTTCACTTGCTGCCAACTATTTGCAGATGTAGCCAATATAGTTTGTTTAATTACCAAATGTTGCTCCACTAATAAAAAATTGGGTTTAATTTCAACAAATTTCTACTTCTCACTCAAAATGGGTAAAAATGTATTTGTGGCTCAAATTTTATTAAACTCAATATGCACATTCATTTTGGTAAGTATATAATAAATACAAGTTTATCTCTAGTGCATGTTTAATTTCTTCACTTGTTGGAAAAGACAACAGCTTTTTTTCATAACTTCCAGATATATTATATAAAGTAACAATGTCTTAGACACAAATTAAACTTTGAATATACGAGTATTTTATAAGGAACCTATCTGCACAAGTTAAGCTTTTTATCACTGGTCAAGTAGTAACAGTACACATACTGTAATAAGTGTGATGCTAAGAGGTGCTGACTTCCCCAACACGGAATTGACACAAGTATTTGAATTGTAAATATACAGAAAATAATAAGTAAAAGTCTCAGCTTTGACCTTGTTGCCAACTAATTTCTTTCCATAAAATGTAATAAACAATCATGTCCTCTACGACACATTCATGTTTATCTTTTTGGTGTAATAGGAGAAAAATTGAGGAGGATAAAAACCCACAAGAGTTCAAAGATTAAACAATGTTTATATTAGCCAATCCATCTTGTTTGAAATAAAGCAGTTACATGTTTTACTTTGTATTAGGCCTACCTAATGTATTAAAATTCAGATTTATTCCATACTTCAGTGTGGTGCACTCCAATCACATTCATCACCCCTCAAAGCCAAGTTCTAGTTATGCCATGGTTTTGTACTGTATGACAAAATATATGTAAGGTGTTTGTGAGGCAAATTTGATCAATTAATAAGCTTGTTAAGACTATAAAATTTTGTTTCAGGGCCAATGCCTGATAAATGTGGGTGGCGACGTGGTGTTGGTGTCTTATATCGTCTGACCTCATCTTCCTCTCCGTCATTTCCCCTTCTTCTCTTGCAGTTAGCGAGGCAAACAAACTGTGGTTTGGAATTGAATTAGTTCCTCCAAAAAGCAGTCCATTAAAGTACAATTATTATAGACTGAATAATATTGATTTATTTATTTTTAATAACATTTTACTATTTTAGTACTGTCCTGTCCACTTTTTGTGTATATTTGATCTGTACATAATTTTTATTCATTCGTTTTAACATTTTTTACGTAGTAATAGTGCTGTGGTAATAACATAATACGTTTAAATAAGGTGGAAAACATTAATATAAACATAATACTCTTATCCTCTGTTTGTGAATAGTTCAATATTATTGTACCTGTGTTGATAAAATTGTATATATTTTAAGCATAATTCGTATCTGTTAATGTGTATAGTTCTGCAATTTGGACATTTTCCCAGTATTAGGTGAGTTACAGTACACCTGCTGAAAAGCTTCTGGATTGATTGGATTTTTGCTGGTAGCCTCTTGTTATTTGATCCCACAATTTTGCTTTCTTGGTGGTCCTCTTAGTTTATGCAGCATTGATATAATCTAATTCTGTAAAAATCTCAACTAAGGTAATCCAACTTGGATATTTTTTTTCAACAATATTGTTGCCTATTATGACTTTAACTGGAGTATAGGAGCAGGAGTGTCAGCATCTGCAACATTCATAATAGTGATCTGACACTATTTATTTACAACGATTTCTGCGTTCATGGAAAAAGATACCATGTATTTGAATTTTTAGTTGGTGGCACTGGAGGTTGATATCAGTGACAAAATTGCAGGACTCTACAATCAACATAATTTGTAGTTCAGCAAAATAATACTTGTACCTTGTATGTTAAAGCTTCATTTGGAGTATTTGATATAAAATATTGTAAGTACCTAATACTAACAAAGTAGAATAAGATAACCAAAAATAATACTATGTCTAGTTAAGACTGCTTATGTTGTTCACTCATTGTTACATAAATTGGACAATGGTGCTAACAGCTGTATATCTCAACCTTGCTCACAAACACTTTCGACTCCTGAAGTACTTAAGGCATGCCGTCCGATCAAAGGCTGGATTATTGGAGTTTATTGTTTTGGTGCTTAACTGCATTGGTTGCTGTGTGTTGCGTTGTACCTTAATTTAGTTTTGTCAAAAGTTCAATAAACAAAAAGCATGTTTGTGCATTCAGCATATAAAGTTAAATTGTTTTTATTACCTGTAGTCACTTTTTGTTAGTGTATATTTTTGGAGTGGTGAGACAGTACAAGTATTGAAGAATTATTCTTTAAACAAAATAAGTTCAACAGTGATAGGATAAGGATAGCAATGAAGCAATTACCTCAAAACATTTTTGAAGAAGTGTTCTTTTAACAGAATAAATTTAACATATTGTAAAATGGGCTAATAATGTAGACTTTCCTGATATACAGTATTTGAAACTAAGATTTTCGTTTATTTATTGTTATTTTGGTTCACGATATTAAAACTATATCATTGTAACCGATAATGTTTAGTTTTTATGTGTAAGTAATTGATGGACTGTCCGGACAGTTGCCTGCATTTTGACAAGACACAATGTAATAATAACTTACTAGCTATATCACATGATCACTAAATGATTTGATATGTACACAGTTCTGTCTCTACAGAACAAAACTGTTCAGACAGTGGTCACAAGCATAGTGCCTAATGCCAGAGTGCACGACAGAACACTGTAATGTGTTCAATTCAAACAGTAAAAATACAAGTAAAAATATCGTTTGAACAGTTTTATTATAAAAGACAATACATTTTACAAAGGAGAGTACACAGTCGAAACACACCCTCCTTCATGTAACCTTCACAGTTTACAATCTTTTTTGGTAAATATCAAAACATTGTTAAATGCGTGGATCTGACTCTCCATCACATGCCATACACACCAAACCTTGCTCATGACATTTTACCAGACCTAGCATAATAACAAGAATTACAAGAGGGTTGAAGAATTAGGAATATACATGATGTTATTCTTCTCTATGTTGCAGTAATAAACATGTAATAAAGTCATGTTTCTCTAACACTGTGTGGACAGTTGTACCGTATTTCCAAGCCAAACTGAAATGTCAGAAAGTAAGTATACTTTGTTAGTTCTTAGGGTTACTTGGTTGGTGCAATAATAACATCAAAGTCTTCCAGTCCATACCATGTTGAAACATTGCTGATACAACTAACTTCTTGAAATATTACGGCCTTGCTGTGGAGAGTCATCTTCAGACAACAGGTGTTAAATCGAAAGTGCCAAAAATAAGTAGTTGATTAACTATGAAAATAATGTAAATAAATAAACAACTAAATGCTTACAAATTATTTTTAAAAATCTTCAACTTACCTCTACATTTATTTTTGGCAGTTTCAATTTAACATCGGTTGACTGAAGATGGCTCTCCACAGAGGTACTGTGGAGAGCACCTTATTTTATTTTAATATTTGACAGTCTAGTCCAGGGCTGCCCAACCTACGGCCCGCGGGCCGAATCCGGCCCGCGAGTCAGTTTTATGTGGCCCGCCTTGTTGCCAAAACAACCAAATTTGTTTACAAGCATTTGAAATATTAAATAAATACAAATTTTGAGAACCAAGCAGTCCAGCCGATTTCACGTAGAACGAGCCGTATTCATTTGGTGGAGTATGAGTGTTGAAAGAAGTAAAGTAGTTGCAGACAGGTTTCACTGACTACGGTGGTGGCTGCCGACTGGTGAATAGAGCGCGCGTAAAGCACGGCACAGCGCGCGGTGCGGCGACGTAACCCCTACCCAACTCAAGGTCACCACTCGCCACGTAATTTGTATGTCCTAGTATCCTAGTAGGATTAATTTAAATCAATGTATTCAATTTATTGGTGACTTTTTTATTGTTCCCTCACAATTAGAGCAAACATCCAAAAGTCTGGGTTTATATTTTATTTCTACTAAAAGAACCTAAAAACATTATAAACCTTTACCTAACAACTAATAAATAATAAGAAATTACAATAATCAGGAAAAAAGGGCCAAATAACCTTAAAACTCATATTTTGCACAAGATTTCTGGAACAAACCCCGGGCAATACGTTTTGTTTGGGGTTCCAAATCCCCTGGGATGTTGGCCCGCTTGGCCATAAAGGGTTTACAATGTGGCCCTTGGGTAAAAACGGTTGGGTACCCCTGGTCTAGTCCAAGAAGCAAAAAGGTATTTACACTGAGTTTAAGAAAAGGAATAGGTCAAGAAATAAAAGTCAAAACATTCAACACTATTTTTTATATTATACAAGTTTTTAATGACACATTTAATGTATAAACTGGCAGAAGATTCAACATGTGCTCTTGCGCTTTAAAACTGATATAAAAACTAATAACAATTTTAAAATGCTGCCATAAAAAGCACTATATAATTAACAAGTTACACTGCATTGCAGCTACTTACAGTAATACTGAACTCAATGAAAACATGAATGTAGGTGAAATAAATAACTCAACAATGATAATGAGTGAAACCACTCTGTCCACAGCAGTCTTGACACACAATTATTTTGTGTGAAAATCCTAACAGTACCAAAAATAATATAGATCGTACATCCTTACATACTAGAACAATATAATAAGATTGTTTAATAAATTCTATGAATAAATACTAAGACACTGGTCTGTAAGTATGCACATTATAAAATTATTTTGTGTTGATTACTTAGAACTATGACTATCTAACGCCGCATAGTAACCAGGATTACAACAGTGAGAGAACTGCTGTGTGCACAATTGCACAATTGCACATTGCACGACATACTGAAACGGAACCAGGGATACCTAAGCGATCATACATTTTCATTAATTATAGTAATTATCTGCTACACATTAATTAGCAAATACTGGTGTGTCAGTATTATGTAATATCAAACTGCCGAAAAGTAGACGTATAAAATATTATTTTGAAAAATGGCTATCTACTATGGAAAAATAATAACTACTGTATTTTCAAAGCTTTAATTTACATATTAATACATTAGCAATTCAGTAGAAAAACAGTCTTGAGCAATACACAGTTTCCTTATGACAGGAGCTTATGTAGCAGTAACTGAGGATAGTATTATGAGAAATGTTTTGATTATTGAGGTAAGTATTTTTGTGTATCAACAACAAGTTAATTTTATACAGATGAATAATTCAATTAAATTTTAGCCACCTTGTGATTAAATCAGAATAGCACAATAAGTAATCTTTAATGAATTGCAGTTACCACAACAAAACATTATTATAGTTTATATAATTACAAACGGGTCATATCAAAAACATTTGATTCTAATATCGATATATTGAGACTGATTCCTGTTGTTTGTAACTAAGAAAGTGGTTCATGAATAAATGCAACCAATATTATTTTAACTTACCAGAAAAATATGAAAATGTACAACAGAATGTCAACACAAAAGCAGATTCCAGAAAATGGGTTTTTACCTTCAGTGCTAGATGAAACGGACTCATTACTTTTTCATGAGCATTCATTTTAAACTTGCTCTAATATAATGTTAGCGCTTATATTAATATTAAAATTAATTAATTTGATGTTTAGTCCATATAATTGACAAATAGTGTTATTAAATTTTATAATAACCAATATATTTAGATGTGACAGTCCTCAACATTAAATAAATTATCCAATAATATTTAATAAAGTTTCCTCTTCAAATGATTATGTGGCTCTGATTCTTACACCCAACCTATGTTTAGAAATGCATTAATACCTAAAACAGAAATTCTAAAATTAAAGATAAAGGATGTATACATTTGTTTTTGGAGGTTAAGATAGGTATACTCGTAATGTACCTATCTTAAAATTTTATTATTAAACGTTCACTAGCACAGTTAATCATGTTTACTGTACCAGACGTCCTTAGTTGTGCCTTGTTGTGATATTCAGGACCACTCGGATGTGAAAGTGTTTACTACAGAATACATTATAACTAGACAATGATTGTATAGTATTTAACTCATTGACTGCGGCAGAAACCTTAGCGCGCACTTACTCATTATAGTTCTATAAATTACTCAGTATAGAGCCACATTGAAGGTATTAAAGGAGCAGGCAGACTATTATAAAAACATGCCCACAATATCAAAAGAAATGCTTGGTAATCAAAGTGTTAATAAACCAAACTGGAGGTGAAAAGTTTTTCAAATCAAT
Source organism: Homalodisca vitripennis (assembly GCF_021130785.1). Classification (NCBI taxonomy): domain Eukaryota; kingdom Metazoa; phylum Arthropoda; class Insecta; order Hemiptera; family Cicadellidae; genus Homalodisca; species Homalodisca vitripennis. The sequence goes on from NC_060210.1 coordinate 179,773,678, forward strand.
TTAACACTTACAATGAGACAAATAAAAGTACAAACGTATGATTTATACTTTTGGGTTTTAAGGTACATCTGTTCTAAATTAGGCAATAAATGTTTAATCTACATTAAAATATACTTTTCCAGAGAGGAATTGATTTCTCTCAGAAAGCAAACAGCAAACACAAAACAGTTTTTTGATTGCTTCCCAAACAGAAGATGGGTGTGCACTGAAAATATTCATTGCATTATCAAGTATTTGTATCTAATAAACAAATGACACAATTAAAAGCAAAGGGCTTATTGTAATAATAATAATCATGGGTGTTACAATAAAATCTGTAAATTTGGGTATAGATTGAATTATCATAATGTAACTAAGCAAACATAAATATTTTCTGTTAGGAACAAAAATCTACTTCATGAGCAATTGGTATTAAATTTACTTAGATTTTGACTTTAAATAAAAAGCTATAAAGAATGTGATTTATAGATAATTTTATATTCATGAAATATGCATACTATGAGTTCTACACCATTATAATTCAACCCTTTGACTACCATTATCCAGTGAGCAGCTAAATAACATTGGTATACAACATTTATGATGTTTTATAAGAACACACTCTTCTAAATGGTTTTATACATTTCCAGATTTTATTAATTGAAAAAATGTATACTACTCCACACTGCTACCGTAAACTATATGAACCAGAGATCTTTATTAGATATTGTTTGAAACATTAGGTTAGCTAACTTACACATTAAAATATATATTATAACATGTTATTCATAATTTTTTTCCAAAACAAAAATGCCACAATAAGCTCCCGTTTTATGTTCTGTGAAAAATATTTTTCACTTAAAAACAATTTTTCTCTAATAAGTTGTGTAAAACTTACATTTTGTTTTATAAAAATATAAATTAAGAACTTCCTCCTTTAGGAAGTACATTCTAATAATTGTTTTATTAATTATTAATGTTTGTTTTATACAAATATCAAAGTTAGATATTGTCCCTTGAAAATATAAAATTTTGAAATAATGTGAAATTTTTAACAGTTTTGTTAAAATATAAAAGTAGTTGATTAGGTATTGGTAGTCGAAGGGTTTGCCTTTATTTGGTATAATATAAGCTATAATTTTATATAAATACCGGAAACTGATTACTTCTCTAAATCGAATCTTAACCTTACAGTTAACTTTGTTACTCTTTACAAAATATACAAATTGCTCCTTTATATAAACGTATCTTCCCACTTATCATAGTATGTCACAAAATGAATCATACTCCTTTGTATCAATAACACTATACATTCAGAGAATTGGCATTACTACTGATTCCCTGTTTCCATTTCATTTAGATATTCTACACATTGTATATTACATATAAATAGAAACTTACATAATACTTTATTTTTTATTATTATCTTTTTAAGCTAATGCACTCATATCACAACAATCTGTCCACGGACGATTTAAGTAACAATGTATTTCAAACTGGTAAGAGTCTTAGAAATTCCCATAAGTTTTAATAAAAGAATTTTATCATAAAATTCTTTTTTATTATACATTTACTTCCTTACATATATAATTAAATACTATAAGAATGAGTATTGTATTTTATTTTTATAATTTTTGTATCCATTTTTCCTTTCTTGGGATTAAGGTGTTTTGCTGCATGAAAACAGCACAATACTAATATTTGAGTTTATATTTCTTTTGTTTCACAGTAAAGAATAAATACCAATTTTCCAAGAAATAAATAATTCTAAACTCTCAAATTTAAAGTAAAATTAAATTATAACTAACCATTCACAAAAACAAACCCTAAAGTATAGTAGGATTATGTTGTACCATAAATATATGTTAAAGTAATTTGTCATGGTACATTTTAATGAAGCAAAAGTGAGTGCTCTTACACATTTGTAGATTTACATAATGACGAGATTTACTTAAAATACTAAAAAGTGATCAAAGAACAGAAAAATAACATCAATGTTTTAATTTATTGTCTTCTCTGCTTTCCTATGTCATTAGGAGCTGAACCCCAGCAGTAACAATTTAATCCATCAATTACTGTAAATGAGTAAAACCGTGTACGTGAGTAAATTATATAAAAATGCACACTTTTGATTAGTTCAAACATATTTGGTCTTTTTATCTAATTGAAACATAGGCTTCAACTGTCCAATAAAAATGTATTTGTAACCATTACTCAACTATTGATTATATTGATTCTCTTTCTAATTCCTATTAGCACAAAGCCAAACCGTGTAATATCATTAAACAATTTTGTTTAAACAATATCAAACATGAACTAAGATTTTGACAATTCTGTTATAACTCTTAAGTAAGAAAATACATTTTGATGTCTTAAAACGACTGTGAATGTCACAGGCATATAAAATTTGTTTATACTTGGCTTCAATTCAACAAACTTTTTTGCATCATGCATCTATACATAGCGATTGCCTTATTTTTAAATAAACAACACTTACATAGGATGGAGACAATGTTTTTATGTTATTACAAGCAGAATTGTTCATCCATGTGTTTCTCCAAAGTGCCTTCTGTTAATGTCACAACTTGTATTTGTAGCATTAATACATTTATAAATTCAACATCTTTTAAGATCCAAATCAAAAAAGGAGTGATGAATGAGGGTAATAGTCCCTTTTTTGCTTTGCCATAAAAACAAAACTACATCATAGAGACTTGTTTTAAAATTTAATAATATACAGTCTATACAGTATACTGCTATTAATTATTAGTCAATCTTTGCCAATTGTTGGTTAAATTTTAGAACATATTTACTTCCATGATCTACATTCCATCCTGTATTTTGGTGAGCCTCACATTTATGGTTTTTCACCAGTCTCTCCCTCCCCCGCCAAGGCCAACCCTATATATAATCACCTGCTTCCCACCATCAGAGGTCTAAGAGCACACCTGAAGAAGATACAGGAAGCCTGTCTGATTGATTAAACAATATATGACATGAATGGATTTGTTAAACACTAAATAATTTATTACTGCAAAGTAAGACATGAATCAATTATCCGTTATTGGCAGCATACTACTACTTAAAATTGTTGCAAAATTATAAGTTTTGATTGTTTTGTTGATTGATGTGTTCTAATTCATCTTGGAAAAAATACAAAATATACCTACGTAACCCCAAAGTAGGGCAAAATATTGTTTCCACTTCAATCAAATGTAAAATAAAAATCAAAAGTTGAGACTAAATCTGCCAATCAGACTAAACCTGTCTAAACAAAAGAATACCTTGAATGTATACTGCATGTAGGGAAAAAACTATTGAAATAATGGATTCTGTCCCGTACTGTTTGAAAAATTCAATTTCAATTCTGATAGTTAACAAGCTTTAAAAACCGGGCAACCCGTGTCCTGGTTGGTTTCTATGCACCACTGTTGTAAAACTGAAATACATAAGCTTAGGTTTAAGTAGATTTTGAATTGGATATTAAAACGTAATACAATCATATTGGAAACATGATCCTATCCTATTGTATAAATCACTACTCAAAAATTTTATGCATTTTTTAACTAACATTTTTAATTATGGAAATAGTTTTTTTTATCATAGGGGAATTTCTAAGTAGACAGTTTGAAATACAAAGATATCTCATGACATCTAGTTCAAATCCTCTTAATAGGTGATGAAATATGGCAGTGATTCTGATACACACATGCTCTGACAATGTTTAAAATACTAAACTATGTACAATATTGTCCTTCACTCTAAGTAATTACTATGTCTTTGGGTTTCATGATGAAAACAAGACAAGTTTCTCAGTAAACATAATAATATGGCTTCTTGTAAAAAATATTACATTTTTAAACAATGCAAAACATAATCAACTGATTCAATAAACATAGATTTTAGACGACTAGAAATATAAATGACCAAATCAATGGTTTTCTTTTATTCAGTTATATGGATTTAATCTCAGGACATCCAGTGAAACATTATTTGTTTATAGACCTGACAGTTATATTTTAATATTTTACGAGTTATGGTTGCATATAGGAGTTTTTATTTAAAAACTGAGTCCTTGAAAATACATTAGAACATAAAAATAATATATAAATAATCTGACAATGTTATAGTAGTTTTATTATATATTAGCTTTTCCAATATGAAATGTTATTTTATTGACCCCAGTAGTGGGAGAGATAATATAAATCCCACAAACAAAAGTAAATCTTAAATAAAATGAAGGATGTAGATAGTGTACTAAATGCAGTGGCCTAACTAGGACTTAACTTTGGACTGGGTCAGATGAATCTGTTTGAAGACTCACACAGGGAAATATGAAATAAATATATAAAATAGCAAGCAGCAGTTAACTGTTTGGTTAACTGCTGCATTTCAAACAAGTTACATTACTGTTAAAGGTATAATTTAAAAATTTTTAGGGCTTTTGAGTGGAGGAGTTTGATCCCCTTCATCCCCCACTTAAGTTATGCTACTGACTAAATGCATAGTATGCCTACTATAAATAGAAATCTGTTGTTATCTGGGATTGTATCGGACTATACAATGTAAAACTGTGATTTATGTTATCACTTCTTTAAAATGTTCCACTTAATGTTAACATATCATTAAAACCTATTATTATAATAAGATATTTTCCAGCATACAGGTACTTTTTAATACCTTATGTATTTTCAAACGTATTACACTTAACTGTTTAATTTCACACCGTCAGTTTTGGTTTCATTTCTTTAGTGTATGAACTTACCAAAATTTTTTACAAATCCAAAAATTAAGTGCAATTTTTTGTAACAATTATCCTAAAATACTTACTGAAAATGTATATATTTGAACATTTTAGGTTTTATGTCTTTTAAACATTTAGGTTCAATAGTTTTCTAAGTTTAGTATGTACACTTATTCACTGTTTCCTAACATATTATTTAAATAGTTCTGGAACAATGTAGCTAAATAATTGTTCAATTTAATCAGTTTTAATTTGTATTGATAGCTATTTTTTTTAATTGAAAAAGGTCTAATATTATGTATTTTGCATTGATTAAAAAACTATATTTAAATTTCGATCTGCATTAATTGTTTAGTGATTTTTTATAAATAATATTTATTATCAGTGACTTTTTATAAATAATATCGAAAAGCAACAATAATAGAAATCATTTAGAAGGGAAACCCATGTAATATTGGTGACATTGTGAGAAGCATGTGTGCTCTGGTGAGGGGTTACTGCTAGACGGAAGCTTCGTCGATGACTGTGATGAGACGGTTGGGACCAGAGACAAGACGCCACTTGCCGCCGCGGGGCAGCTCCTCCTCTGCCTGCCGTGCCAATGACCACCGCCTACCCTTGCGGTCCATGATCACTGGCATCTCCGCTATTAAGTTATTCTCAAATTCTGACAGCATCAGATAGTTCTCCACCTGAAAAATAGACAGCATCACTCACTTTTTACACATTTTAAATCTTATGTGTTTGTTTTATATTAAAAAGGGAAAACACATGTACAGAAATATTAAGTGTTTTCATAACACACTTCCACCATTATATTTAAGAAATCCTTTTCAGTGTTTTTTATTATTTTTTTGTGATGTATATATAGGAAAGGTTTAATAATACCTAGAAAATTTAACAATACTCGTACAACAGCTTGTATGTACAGTATTTTGTATACTTTGAGTTGTTATGCAGTAAATAAAGGAGTACAACAAATAGTTCACTGTATGGCTGTCTACAAGAAAAATTCACTTTCCGAGTTCTTATGGTTGACAGTTATTATAATTTTTGTTCAAAAGTACAAATACAGCTGAAACTTTTTTATTGGACAGCAATTTGAAGAGAATGAAGTATATGAATGTTTAATATATGGTTGATTCAAAAGCAAGGTTGATTTTAAAACACGCACGTATACATGGGACTAATTTTTATATGTACTTATAAGTATTTAAATACATAACTCTTATTCACCAAATATGAATTTATAAGTTATGTGTAACAAGATCTTCTTATAACTGAAAAATGGTGCTAGAATTCATGAAAAATTTACATTTTAAACATAAAAGATTTGGTTGATTTGCTCTAAGGAGTACAATATTATTAAAATATATAAACTGAGTGCAAGGACTAGGACTATAGCACAAAACAAATTGAAAACATACAGAAAGTAATTTAATAGTACTTGATACAATGTTTATACCTTGTTGCAGGAAGTGATGCAGTCTCCAATGTAATCCAAGTCGTCTAACAGATTGTCAGGCAGATCCATGTCTGCAATGCCCTCCTCTGAGATGCATGTTAGCTCTGGCTTATCTGGTGGGGCTGTCTGGGGGTGTAAAGGTGGTTCCACCTGCACAAATACTTTCATTAACTAGTGTATATAATTATCCTGAAATGTATTTACAAATATCTATTATATCTTGAGCTATTCTTTTTTACACTGATATAAAATGTAAAAATATTAATGTATGGTAATATGTAATCATGGTATTGTAATATGGTATAGGAGCAATGGAACCCTTACCACTACTAGCTCCTCAGGCTCAGCAGCAAAGGATAACCTCCGTCGTTGTGGACAGGATTCTGAAACACAGAGTTGCCTTGCTCCATCTCCGTGCTTGTGGCGAGCCAGACTGCGGCGGTGCAGGTCGATGAAGAACAGGGAGAGGCTCCCCACCAGGACACATGTTGAGCTGAAGTAGTACCCCGACTTGCCCTCCACAACCCACATTTATATAACCTAGAACATTATAGTGAAGAAATTAATGCATATTTAAAATGAACTAATAAATCTCAGTGCTAAAATTAGGTTTTGGATGAAGAAGAGGCCGTGTGATTGCTTTAAGTTGGCTATTTAAGATAGTAAATAATATCAGAAATAGCAGTATAATTAGCTCTCAAAATGGCTGAATAGTTAGCCAACAAAGGTTCCAGTAACAGTGTGTGGTGTGTTAGCCAACACTAGACAATTTGCGATTTAGTAATCAAAGTGATAATGAGGTTTCTACAAGAAAGAGAATGCAGTTTACTCAGTAACTGATGTGCACACACGTGATTCTATGATTAATTGTACAAGCAGCACATGAGAGCCTCTTTAATTTGCACTAGACAAATAGATCTAGTAACACTGGAACAGTTAAATATCGAGTTTTTTTAGATTAGTAAAAACACAATATAATGAGCAATACCTGATATTGGCACTCCTATGGCGATGGGTATGGCTTGTGAACACTGCACGAAACCCCATGTTCTGGCAAAATTCCTAGCTCTGACTCGCTCGTAAGTGTACATCTTGAGAGAGTAATGATAGCCCCCACAGAAGATGCCGTAGATCCAGACAAAGAGAATGTAGCCCTGGCGGTTGCCGTGGACTGCAGTCAGTGCCAGTATGGAGATACCGCACATGAAGACTGCGGCTTGACACAGGTACTGTCGGGCGATGCGACATTCAACGGAGTTGTGCACTACAACCACACCGAAGGCGGCACAACCTAGTGTCCAGGCCAGACCCAGGTATGTCTGCAGCAGTAGTGCTGTGTCTCCCAGACCATCCTCTTCAGCTTGGTGTGCCTACAAATATGGAACATGTGCAGCAAAATATTCCAAAGTCTTATCTTATTACACATATAAATCTCAACACAGAACAATATGATGATCTCTTGACATGTTACTGAAATAAATCTCAGATACACAGTTTTTAAGTACAGTGCTTTCATTTATAAGACTGTACTTCTAAATCTCTGAAATTAATTATCAATAACATTTTGAAGACATGATTGCAGTAAAATAGTGTGTTTCTCGAGTTATAGAGACAGGAATTCATTACAGTATTTCTGAAATGATTTTATTTAAGATTGATTAAAGTAAATTTAAAATTATCTGAGCAAATTATAGGTTTAGTAACAATTTATTACATTTTGTACTAAACAATCATTGCAAGAAGTTAATGATTCATAAAATGATCCTTCCCTTTGCTAAGAATGGTATAAGGTATTTAGAACACATTTGCATTTTAATACACACCCCATCAAAATATTAAATCATAAAAATAACACTCATAAAAAGGATTAATTTTGAAATTAACTAACATTTTAGTAGGTATGCTTTTGTGAATAATAAAGCAATGTTTTTGAGATAAAAATAAAAGATTATGTCTTGTAATGTAATAATGTAACAGAATATCTTTGTAATTTTGTAAAAGTAAGTACCGTAGTATTAATAAAATTATGTTTAATTTACTATTTCAGGATTGGGCAAGGATAGATTCAAGGAATGGGAATGTAAGAATGCTCTTGCAGAGCTGGCAATGAATAACAGAGTAACACTTGGTTGGGTACCGGGTCATGAAGGCATTCATGGAAATGAAAAATCAGACATCTTTCGCCAAAAAGGAAGCGGAATCCACAATAGTGGGGCCTGAGCCAGGTTGTGGGATAGCCTTCTCCAACATTAAAGCTCTGGTCAAAGATTGGGAAAAGAGGATAAGACACAATAATTGGAATAGAGCCTCAGGATTAAGACTATCCAAATTGTTTATCTCTCCTTACGTTAAAGGGTGGAAAGCTCTCTTAGATAAGATTAAGGAGGATATAAGACTGATATTAGGAATGTTGACAGGACATGGCCCTCTAAGGAAGCACCTTATGAAGGTAGGCCTTAGCCAGAGTAACGAGTGTAGACTCTGTGGATAAGAGGAATCAGCAGAGCACATTCTGTTAGATTGTCCTGCCATCGTAGAAACTCTGAGAAGATACCTGTGAGCATATCTCCTCAGCCCCAAGGATATCAGAGAACAGGAGCCCTCAAATCTGATTGGTTTTTGCAAAAGCCTCGGACTTTGAGGGCACAAAATTAAAGTTTGAGGCGCAAAGGTCCTTTTAGGACTAAGAGCAGGGACAAACTGTCCTTTTCCCTCAGGAAGGAAAAAAAAGGATAGATTAAATACAGTAAATTAGTCTGAACAAGTTCAAGCTATATTAAAATGTATAATGTCAATACTAACAATTTAGCCTGCTCATATTGTACATTTAATATATAATAGTTTATCAGAAATCAGTTTGACCTGAAACCACTTACCAAGTAGAATATCGGAGTGTTTATCCCAAAAGCACTAATTCCTGTTGATACTAACAATATTCTAACAGTCTTGCTGCGTAGTGTACTGAAGTCGAAGAAGGGTGGTCTGTCGTCAGTTTTGTTTTTGTCTTTGATTTTACGTTTTTGATTCTTCAGATGAAGGATTGCCCTCCGCTGTGGATGGTACAAGGATGCTGACCTGTAGAATGTTCCCAGAAAGAACGTCAGGAACACTGTTACGGTTACCAGCTGCAATCCAAGCCTCCATCCTATGGCACTGTAACAGGTACAAAACAGTTCCTACTAAGGCAAAATCACTGATTTGTTTGTACATAGAATGTTAATTCCATATTATTGATGAAATATTGTTTTTAAAACAGTAAGAGCATTTTACTGCCTACATGCACCTTTTCAAGGAAATTAAATGCGAAAAATGTTAGGGAGAAATTTGATAGAATTTTTATAATATTACTAATTACTTAACTTAATTTTTTATAATTTCTTATTATTATGAATGGAAATCAGTCATTAGGTTTAATTCCAAAACAAAAATATTCCCAACAATTTGTGGGATTATTGAATAAACTAATATGAAGTAGGTTTTACATGCAATAACAAACAATATGTTATCTGCAAGGAATGCCTCTTGCCCATAAAAAAACCCTACCATCAGGCATTTTTTCACACTGTTTGTCTTCCTCTTCCAGCCATAAACATAGAAAGGTACATCTTTTTACTTCACCCAATCTAAATTCAAATATGTCTTTCAGCCACTTTAACAGTAATTTGGGTAGTACCTAAATGTTTTTAAACCGTAAAATTAATTAATAGTACTTTTATGTGAGAGCTGTCTAGAAGTCCTTTGGAGGATCTGTATTTATAGAATTTTGAACTATTAAGCTAACAAACATTCATTTGATGCATTTAAAAATATGATATAAAGGTTTTGTTTGAAAATATTGGCAATATTAAGTATCTTCTTTTATATAAATCAGAATCAACGATTACTAACACTGCGGTGGAAAAATATCCACTAACTCATTTCTTTAAATACTTAAAGTGATTTTTGTATCAACTTTAAATGATATTATGGGACTTTTAGTTTAAAACTTACTTTATAGCACCTTTGATGAATGATGACATGACAGCAATGCCTAGGCCGCTACCTGACACTATGAAGATTTCAACAAACTCTCTCCGCCGCTTGAAGTACTGAGCAACCATCAGAGTTGAGCAGTCCCTTGTCATACTGACGCCAACACCTGTAATATATTAAGGTTAAGAAGCAAGGCACCTTATGTATATAAATGTTTATGTTACTATGGTAAAGCAATCCTACTAAAAGTTCTCAGCTTTACCTAAACAGTGTCATTTTGAAAAGCAAGAAAAAGATTTTCTGTTAATCAAGTACGTTTTCAGATTATAGAGTATTTAAAATTTCTGAGTATGAAAAAGTAATTGATTTAATACTGTATTGAACATTTTTCAAAAGACAAATCCTAATAGAGGATTTTCCCTTCATTCTTATAAAATGTGAAATTCTATTGTACTCTTTGAATAAAACCCAAAAGCTGTGAGACTGTTGTAATAGTGGCAAGTGTGGTACGGAGGAGAAGGAAATATAGAGGAATTTCCACACCATAATGCTAGGAATGCAAAAAAAGTTACAAAAGTATGTGAAAAGTTGGTGTGATGTGTTTAAAGCTTAGACAAGAGGTAGAACATTAATAGTGCAAGGCTTAGTGATCAATTGTTTAACTTTTAACGATGTTACAGAAACATAACAAAAAATTTCTATAAGATGTGAGCTATGAGATTGAAAAGCATGGAGTGAATTCTTTGGCTGTCTCTTTTTGTTCAGATTGGATCAGTGTTCAAATAACTCAGGAGCAGTAGGCACTAGTTGCAGGGACTGGTGGCTAACTGCATGTTTTGTTTCTTGATCCTGGACAAATTAAGAAGAAAAAAAATAATTTCTTCATTAATTGTAATTTTTAATTTCTGATAAGATGTTTATGTTACGTAGCCTATATGTTGAATTCTGCTGAATAGTATTAACAGTGTGAACTTCAAAGTCAATTTGAAACCAAGGAAATTATTTGAATCTCTTGTAATCTTTGAAACTTGTAGAGATACAGGTAAATAGATGAAAAATTGATAACAAAGACATCTTTCTAATTCAGCATCACTTTATAAAAATTGTGCCTTTATCACAGTAGATTTTGCCAGGTAAAGTTAGTTGTCATCAAAGTTGAAGATATTTGACGATTCTGTTTACTCTACGCTATCACTGAGCCAGATCGCAAGTATGAACATAGTACACCATCATCAAACACAATGTTGAGAAATGAAGTTATACACAAAATTTAAAGTCCTTAGCTGATTTAATTCGTGGGTTAACCTGTGAAATATAGAGACACAGATAGACACGTAGACAGACAGCGTAAGCAGAATCCTGCCAGCCCTTTTAGTGATACCAAAATATACAAAATTTGAAGTCAGCAGCTCAATTTCACAAGATATCCTGTGAAAAGTTAGGCTTGGGTAATGCTCAGCCAAATTTAATGGAAGTTCATGTCCGTCACAAAACTCCATGTTGCATACATGAAATAAATCTATTTGTAAAATTTCAATTCAATAGGTTAATTTGTTCTTGAGATATCATATGGACAGACGGACAGAGACAGAAGAAAAATTGTTCAGCCTTAAAGTTCTCAGTTTTATCATAAGTGCCATTGTCAAAAGTGGGAAAGTTTTTCTGTTAATCAAATATTGTTTTATTTTCAGATTATAGAGTTTTTAAAATTGCTGAATTTGAGAAAATTATTCTAATTACTATTGAAACCTCCTGAGTGATGATTGGCATCACTAATGATCAGGCAACTATATATATATAAAATATATAATATTTCATAAAAAAACAGCGCAAACAAATATAGGTTGAGACTTATACATTACACTTATTTACATAACTTTGCAGAAGAAGTATTTTGCTAATGCTCATCTAACAAATTATAGTAATTTTGGGAGTGGAACGTTATAATTAATGAAATAAAATGACGTACGGAAAGTTTAATCTTCCAAGATTATTACACGTTATTAAAATATGAACATTTAATAGAAGGTGAATTAAATTGTACTAGTAGGCCTAGTAGTATAAATGTGAAAATCTGTATGTATTGAAGTTTCCATAATCATGCAAACACTACTAAAAAAAGTAAATGTTTGTATAAAATTAGGTTAACAATGTAGCCTATTTCTTAGTAGAGATATATCATAATTTAAATACTGGAATAGGCCTTTTTGAATTTGAAAACATTAAAGAGATCCGCATCGCCGCCAGTGTTGAAAAGACCCATTCAAGCGCATGAAGATATATATAAAATGGAGAGAGGCAAACATTTTACAGGAAAGGAAAAAAGACGGGCACTAACATGGCTCAACGAGCTATTCTCTCCGAGATTACAGTCCAAGGAAACAAGCGAGCGCAGCGAGATCGTAACCGTTTGTAACAAAGGGTGTACAAAATAACGCACAAAACACGAAGGGTAATTATTTTGAGCGCCGAGAAAGCCATCCTGTGTAGCGCGGCAGTATTGCAGTTACTATACAATACTGATTAGATACTCGTATAAGTGGATATACTTCATACACAGAGGAAAAAAGAATTGGAGAATACACAGTGAACAGGGATTGCAATTAAGGCCATGCCTGTGATATTGTACTGAAATCTAACTAGCCATTCAACCAAATGCCTTGGAGTTATGTATAAAAATATGTCGTGTGTTTATAAAAACTGTTTCCTCTATGATTTAGAGCTTCGACGCACTGCTGTCTAGACCTTTAAAAATTCCAATTATTCAAAAGGGTAGCGAGATATGAGAATATTTTTCAGTTACCTCTTTTGGGTATTTCATTCAAAAATGATATACCGTAATGTCTGTATACTGCAGGAAATGCGTGTGAAGGAGTGGGAAACTTAAACCTTTCCTAATGTGAGCATTTAACGTTAAGAAAGGAGTGTTGAAAGTTTTGCAGTGTTGTCATGCAAGACAGTTAGCCCTGTGTTATTCTAGGCACATCCTCGGTAAGGAAGGAGACTAAAGCTACTTAACTTTCTATTGTATACTTCACTTGCTCCCGTATGCACACCAGCACTCTTCATTCCCAGAACCCAACCAGAGTGGGCCGATGTTTTCTATTCTGTATCAGTATCGGTCTTACACTTTTAAGACGCGGAAAACAATGAGAATAATTACAACCAATAAGGAACTGTGTGTTGCGAAAACACCCAGAATTTAATTGTAAATTAAAGTGTATAGGAGAAATCAAGTTGTTCTTCAAGTAAATATTGTAAAAGTGTGACTTTAATTTTTATTTTCTTAAATCAATTCAATTTGTCCTTGTGTTTTATTTTCATTGAGACACATTTATTAACATTTTACTACTACAATTAAATAAAAAGAAAATAATGCAGTTGGATCGAATATCTTTAACAATGTCAGGAGAAAATTGGAAACAATAGAACGAAGCTAGGAAAGGTCAAATTAAAGGAACCTGTAAGATAAACCCCATTTGCAATTCACCTATTTCCGACAGAAGTGATTGATGGTTAAGCCAAACCCCAGTAATACCAGTATCTGGTGGCAGTGGCACATGCAGGAATTAAGTTTGTGAGGAGGGGGATGGGAGGGGGCAAATCGATTAACTCAAATTTCATCATGAGGGGAGGTTATAGATCGACCTCACCTTTTTTGAACACGATTATTAAATATTAAAGGTGCGGGATGTTTCGAATATGTTGGGGACAAGACTCCAAGAAATGGGCGAAAGAAATTAACTATTTACCCAGAAAATGGATAGAAACAAAACAGCTTTTCTACTATTTCGTGTCCTAATCATTAAATTAAAAAAGTGCACGAGGCTATGTCACTTCATGCTATACTCGATGGATAACGTGAACTTACGAGAATACTTACTTTTCCTAATCTTAAATGGGTGTTGATCGTATCTGAGTATACTTCCGATAACTTCTGAGTAATCGTGTTATGAAAACTGCTAAGCTTAACAAATTCAAGGTTAATCGACCAAACAAGCAGTATACAATGTCAAATTTAAATTGACGTAGGCCTATAATTGTATTTTTATAAATACATATAAAGGAGTCACAACATAATTAAGTGTAAGATTTGAATAATTACAAATTATTGTTATAAAACTTCACAAGAATCACGAACCAACACGCGGACTCCTCCGAGCCGTGGCATTTCGGAACTGATCCGACTTCCTTTCGGTCTCAGGGTTGAGTGATGGTAAAAAGTAAAAACTTATCAATATTAAATAAATGAGTACTTTTTAAAATTTCGTTTGTTTAAATTACGGATTTATTACATCCACAATTTTATTTAACACATAAGTGATAATTATAATTATATTCTTGTCAGAAGACTTTATTAAGGATCGACAGGACAATTGCGTTGCTGTTCGTCCATCTTTGCGATAACTCTTTATGGGAAGGGTGGACTTTAAACTGAAAACATAGGTTCCTCTTACACCAAGGAAGAACCAAAATTGATTTTGTGGTCAAAATAACGAAGAGCAGTTCGTCCTATTTACGTTCGTCTGCGATATATGTATACTCGATAGAAAATTCCCAAAGATTTGATACTTATACGAGTTCAGAAAGTACTGTATTGATTGTAGGGTAAAAAAGTAAAAGGCCAGTCCGTCCGTGTTATGTGATAATTCTTTAGTGATATGATTATCCAAAAGACGTTTTGTCGGGTCTTTCGATACTCAACTATTGGTTTATTATTTATTTCTCAAACGGTTTAGGGGGGAGGGACCTGGTCCCTCCCGAAACCCTCCCCCTGACTACGTTGCTGTCTGGTGTTCACCATTTAACACGTAATAAAATTCTTATGGTTACTTAAATCCAAAACGTGCAACACATAGTTATTAAGACCTCCACAATGTCCATTACCAGATTGTCCATTAGTTGATTGTCTGCAATAAAATATTTATAGCTAATAAACATATATATTTCCTTTCTGATAATAGGGACGAGGTAATGTTTCAAAATAGTACACATACGGGTTTCGCACTTTGAGATCGCGAACCTCAATAACTTAAATGGTAGTCATTTCATGAAGAGACACTGGTACCAAGGACGTAGCCAGGAAAACATTTGGGGGGGGGGAGGTCCAGACAACTGATATTTTCCCGTAATAGATAAAGGGTAAGGTCCCATTTTGTTCCTTAAAAAGTTCTTGATCCGTTTCTTTGTTGAGGACGGTCTCTCAGCAGTACATGTCAGTATTACTGAATTATTAAAATAATAATAATCGTTTACCAATAAAGTAATTGAAAACAATTGAAAATGTTTTTGGGAGGGCGTACCCCTTGGACTCTCTCGCTGGCTACGTCCTTGACTATTACCTACAATCCCCTTTCACCTTTTAAGTATTATTTTGTCCGTCCTCATGGGCCACTGGCCTGTGCGGGGATGTTATAAAAAAGATTAAGAGGAGAGTCGATAGAGTATATGTCGATGGTACTGATAAATCACTACAATCACAGAGAGGATTTGTACCTGCGCTGTCTCTAACTCAGACTCAAAGTCTGACGTCTTAGACCGCTTGGCTATTGGCACTTTCAAACTGAGTTCTACTGATCGGGTTTAATTCATCCATCCTCCTTCGTGTGGAATGAGAAGTTATTAATATACGACTTGTGAAAATTACATTTCCTTCAATTAAATATTACTTCAGAAACTGATATATATATTTAAGTATTTTTCTGGAGGATTTTTTTTTATAAACAGCCTGTACTTTAAATACCTGTAATTTTGCGTGTGAGTTAAAACAAAAATTCCACTATTTCTGTACTCAGGGAAGTTGTCTTAGAGAGTTATGAATTTAACATAAAACGTTTCAAAACCCAAAATTGATTGCACTGCCTTAACATCTAATTAGCTCTACTCTCCAATTAGACTGATAAAAACTTCTATCTTTTATTCCCTTGAATAATAGAAATTTTTGTATTCCACAGTAAAATACATATAGATCATGATACGCAAATAAAATAAATGTTATGGTATTTCCGGATCAAATGAAGAATATTTATTCTGTGTCAACAACTAATTCAGCATGTAGGTAAATGTTTTGATATTCTCACCTAATCATATTTGAAAAATAAAATATTTGGATTTTAATTCAATTTAACAAAATCCTGATGTGGGTTCAGAGCGCGCACAAACTGATGAGGCAGTGACATTCTATACATATCTTTCTCTCTCTCTCTCTCTCTCTCTCTCTCTCTCTCTCTCTCTCTCTCTCTCTCTCTCTCCTCTCTCTCTCTCTCTCTCTCTCTCTCTCTGGATCTAATAAAAATAGTTCATTACACTTTAAAGTGGTCTAGCTCACCACATCTCCCACAGGACCATTAAGTAAACATCTGTCATGTAATTAAACGAGTCACTGAAGCTTTTGATGTAACTGAAGAGTTTTGATTCAATTGGAATTGACACTGAAACTACAACCTTAAATACATGTTTTACAGCCTGCCAAGAATCACGTACTGTTGAAAAATCCAACGAGATAATGCCTAGCCACTGTCACAACCTGTGGGCTATAACCTTAACATTAATAACACGTATTGAGTAAAGAAAATGTGGCATATGCAACCATTTTAAAATTGAATTTTTTCTGATAATTTAAAGATTAATATAACTAATATTGTTCTTCCGTTCAGTTTTCAGTCACTTTAAAGCAATAATTAAATAAAACTATAACGGTTCTTTAGTACATAAAAAAATCGCATGATTTTGAGAAATGTTTTCCTAAGATCACCCACCATTAGTTGTTAAATATCATCCTACTAAATACTGTATTTGTCAATTACTTGTTCGTGCTGGTCATGGTGCATAAAAAACACATATTTTCTACAAGACCATGTTTATTCTTAAGTCATATACAATTTCATGGACTACTTCAAAATATTTGTTTACAAGCAAACTGAAAGAATGAATTTTAGGATAACTACTATACAAGCTTAACAAAACCAAAACCACAAATAAACTTTTGGTAATCAACAGTTTGTGCATCAAATGTGAAACTGTACAAATAATCGCAATAATTACTTTGGGAAACGATGTTTTGTAAATTATGGTATAGTAATAATGAATAAAGAAAAATCCACTACTGTACAGGGAAAGTAACCCCTGCGGAGAGGAAAAATAAGACACAGACACCAACGTTCCAAGGAGTCAGGATGTAGTTTTGTGATAGTCGTGACAGTGCAATCACAAAAGACCAGTTTATTAATTGCAGTTATTACTTACCAACGATGGTACCGTAACTAAAGAAGAGCTGGTGAAACTGGGAAGCGAAGGAAGTGAAGAGACAGCCGAGGGCAGTGACGAGGCCGCCCATGACGGCGGTGAGCCTCGTGGACTTGCGGCGACAGAAGGCGATGGTAACAGGCGACACGAGGAGTGCCACGGCTGTAGACATCGCTCCCACCCACCCTACACAACAGGGTACACATGTATGAGGCATCTTGTAACGTTTAATCATTAGTAATTATTGTGTTTTATATCTAAATGAAATAGTATATTGGACATGAAGGGAAATCTGAAAAGAAACATCAGGACTACCATCATATTTTTGTCTACACGGGATTGGGAACTTAGCACTTCAATGGTTGTGAACTCAAAAACAACAGTTCTGTAATTAAAACCGTGTTTATCTCTCTTGTCGTAATTCCGTTTGCAGGTTTCCAAGAAAATAGTGCGCTGGGAGTACTACCGCTTCAGGGAACCGCTCGAGTCGTGACAGCAAATAATGACGAAATCTCAAGACTTTCACTTTTTGCAAATGTAACAGTCTATAGTGGAACAAGATAAGGAGGTGATGTAAAGCAATGAAACCTATAATTACAAGTCGTAAGTCGGCACCTCCCACTGATATTGAAAAAACGAGAGATAGCCAGCAGCAACGGGCGCAGAACCAGTTGTGAGGTTCGCCGAGCCCGCAGCTCCGGAGAACGAGGGCTTGGCTCTAGCAGCGCATTGTTACCTCGCGTTCACGGTTTTCCAATGAAACTTTAAGAAATACTTCGGGAACTCACGTAGGTTAAATTAAATAGGTTGTGATTGCTATGCACTAACTGGTGCAGAAAGGGGGCCTGAAACGATTCCAATGGCGTGACTGGTATTGGATACTCATCAGCTGACCAGAGGGTCACAGTTTTTGTGTGTGGAATTTCCAATAAATAAAAACCTAAAACCACAAGTTTCAAATCTGTTACCTTTATATACTATTTTTCATGACAACTTGGTTTGAGAGTACTCAAACCACACACACTTTGGGTACTCTTTGGTGGTCTTATATTTTACGAATACCAAACTCTAAAAATTTGTAGCTTTATTAATTCATACACTTATGGTACACATTTAATGTAGACGTTTATTTATATATTGGGTTGTATTAGTAATATTGGTGGAAATACGCAATCCAAATTGTAATATATATTTATATTTAGATTTTTTATTCACAAAACATTTTTACCTTCACTGCTTTCATATCAAATGACAATAAATTCGAAATAATGTTAATTCTAAAATATTAGAAACTTTAAAGCACCGTGTTGTCGTACAGTGTACAGGTATTACACTTTCCATTCTGAATAAAATGTTACTGTATACTTTTTATATATAATATGAATATTGGGAAAAATACAATAACTAATATCCAGTCATCTTCTTCAGTTGTGTTCTTAAACAAAGATTAAGATTACGTTACTAAACATTGCATTAATGAAGATTTTAAGGATCTCTATATTTATATGAGATTTAAAATTGAATGAACCCTTTTATATAAAATACAGACCGCTACTAAATAAATACTGATTTATCTTGTACATAAGTCTTTAACATGAAATATGCTTCATACCAACCGGATGTAGATGGAAATATCACTTATTTTTAAAACATAGAAATATAGGTAGTAAGATATTTTCAAAATAGTTTTATTACTGATTTACAGTATTAGTGTTATGAAACAAAATAATGTTCTAATATTATTTAATAAACTTTAAAAATCATGGCATTGTTTTTTAGATTTTTTAAAATTTAGTCAGCAGTTAAATAATAGTAAATTTAATATGCTCACATATATTACAACTAAAATCTGCTAAATTCGAAAACTTATAAAAATTTCATGTCATGTGGTTTTTTATATTAAATTTGTACATTTTTGTTTTTGGACATTCTAATCTTAGCGTACCACATGTGTTTATACCCATATATTTATAAATAGTTATTTTGATTATTATTATATAGGTTTGTATGTAGAACGTGTGGTACATACAAGAACATAAAATATAAATTAGGTATAAAAATATGTATGCACAATTAATGATGAAAATGATTATGAAGAATTTTAAAAAATTCACCTTGTATTAAACTAGAGGGGAAGATTAACACAACAGATTGATTGATGAATCTAGTGTGGATTCTTGAAAAGAAAATAATACTGAAGTGTGTATAAAACCAGTTTAAAACTGTAAGATAGGAAAATACCGTTGGTAAAATGCGAATGGTTACTGACGCACTTTCATAATAGAATATTTAAAACTTAAACTATATTGTACTGGAATTTAATTTTGATACTCAATATAGTCAATATCGCCATTAGTTTTAATACATATACTGATAATACAAATATCCAAAATTTTGCTGTAAGTAGTTATTGAATATTATTGGTGGAGTACGGTAGATTAATTATCTAGAAGCACGGACATGAAAGGCCATTAATCTCTATCAATAAACATGAACCCGACACGAACTAAACCGTCTCTGAAACAATAGTCCGTATTTGTGGATATTAGTAATCCATACATGTAAAGATTGTGCAGTAAATACTCGTTATGTTTGTTTCGTTGAATTCACTGAGTTTACTCTAAACTTAGTGCAATAATTTGAGCTAAAAACTTGCCCACCTACCGTAATGTCAAATAAAGCTGCGATTCAAAGGGGTGGACGTGACAGTCGAGAGATATGGGACCCTCCCCACCGGCCCCGCCTCACGATTACGTTATGCTCGGACAGTTCGCTCCAGTTTTTAAGTAAATTACAGAATATAACCTCTGTGAGTATGCTAATCTCACTGTTGTTGTTGGGGCTTTTATATAAAATTATAATTGGAAATAACAAATAAAGTTCTTTAAAAAATAATCGGTGTATTTAAGCGTAAAGCTAGTGCAAGGATATCCATATAGCCGTCTCACAATAGGAAATACCGAGAATAAGTAGAGAAGATAAGTAAGAAATACTGGAAATACTGAAGTAAGAAATTCAACACTTAAGTTTCGATTTTTAGACTACGAAGGACATTATCAGGTGGTGAAAATACTTGGAAGCGATGTGTAGCTTGATACTATATTGGCAGTATTGATTTGCAACTGATGCCTGCAGGATCGAAAACCATCACAGCGTACTCTGAAGTTGATTATGTGTTGATCATCGAACCTCGCGCCATTGCCAGTTTCGACTTTTCTACAACCAGCTCACTGATTAAGGTGGTACAATCGGTTATTGATTGGGTTTATTTCTTTTTTAATTTCAAAGTCACAATAGAACAACCTTTAAGATAAAGTACTTGAATGTAGAAAAAAATGTTAGATGGCTCCGTGAAGGAATCATAGGCATTTACAGTAGGAACTATGGCCATCATAAACACATCTGAAGATTAAAAAAATTATTTTTCTCAGTATACTCGTATATGTGAGTTAGAGCTTCAGAGACATGTGACATGCTTGAGGAGATTACTCCTTCATCGTTCTGTATGGTAATAGACTACATTCCAATACAGCTGAGATATGCGAATCATAGTTTCTCTCGTAGCTAAAACAGTTGTCCCTCACCCAAACATTACTTTTACTATATACACAAGTCTTCCTATTCAATTCCTATGTGTGCCCCAGTACCTACCACAAGACAGTTTTCCTAAGATTGCTGTATTTTAGGATTTATTAATATAAATATGGTTGATATTTTCGCAGGATGTCTACTAATATTACCATTTTCAAGGGAGAATTTTCGATTATTTACTATACGGTTATACTTAGCAAACCTCGTGCTCAAAGATTTCTAATTATTATCTTTTAAGGAGCCAGGTGTATATGTAGCCTATATGGGTTTGGATTCATAGAGACATTTTGACAGTTTATTTGACGATTATGCTAAATCGATCGGAAATAAAACCCGTTAAAACCATTTTACCTCTTCACACCTCATCTCACAAATTTAACAACATTCACGTCTTTTTAGGTTAATTTTAATATTCATTAGATATACTGGAGAGTACAAATTTCGTTAGTAGTATTACGCATGTTATCACGCAGTTTTTATACATCAGGTGTAATGTTTTGTTTGTTTACTTGTTATTGTAGATTCAACTACTAATACTCTCAAACTATTCGTACGAAGATTTAGATTTTTCAAACGTGTGTTAGGGAGTGCAATAGTTATAAATGTATTTTTTATAACAAGTCCTTGGCGTCTGCTTCTCTTTGATACTTGGAATATTAAAAAAGAAAATTTTACGAACACATGTATCGAAACAGCATTTCCGTCATCTAAAGTGGATTTTTAAATTGTTCGATATTGGTCGATCCCTTATTCACTGTGCAGATGGGATTGGGACACTACTACTTATTTTACTATTTTTACGAACCTCATACATGTTATGGTTATGCATTTTACTATAAACAATAGATTAAATAGTAATTAATAAACTGCTGCAAGGACGTAGCCAGCAAGGGAGTCCAAGGGGTCCGAACCCCCCCAAATTTTACTTTTTTGTAAACGATTATTATTATTTAAATAATTCAGTATTGCTGCACTGCTCAAAGATCGTTCTCAACAAAGAAACGGGTCAAGAAATTTTTAAGGAACTAAATGGGACCTTACTCTATCTACTAAGGGAAAGTATCATTTGGACCTTCCATCCCAAATGTTTTCCTGGCTACGTTCATGAACACAAGGCTAAATCTTTGTTTTAAACGTAAGCAGTTAGGAATTTTGTAGGGATTTTTGAAAGTTTTAAAAAGTCAATAACATATTTGATAAAGATTTTCACCTAACTTCGCAAAGTTTTTCAGTTCAAAAATACGTAAGTTTAATAAAATCAATTTCGTGAATTGAAATATAATTGTTAAAGAGGTGGCTGACAGAAGAAAGGACATTTTCATATAACCTATCACATAATCATAAATGTGCTCGTAGAAATTATTAAAAATATGTTTTAGAATATGATATCATGTATATTTGCAGTGAACAAAGACAGCGGGGCAGTGGGCAGTGCTTGTCGCCGGGGTCTGAGGCGGAGGCACTGTCGCACAGCCACTTGATGCACATTCCGAAACAAAGCTTGTGATTTATTCCGCCATTCCGAGCACAAATGAAACGCCATCAGTTCGGGAATCGATAAGCTTCCACTGTATTTCATTCAACGTCAATTTGTTCTTTTGTGCACAAACTACTCTAAAGCGACTTGGGGACATCACTAAAACGCCGCGGTCATAACTCTTCGTACGTGTCCCTGGCTACCTTCACTTTCACCTGTAATTATATTTCGAAAACTAACAACACATTTCTTTCCTTACTGTTGTAGAGAATGATGTCACCATACAGTGAGTAGTTATTTGTAATATGTGATCACGCTAAACATTTCGAAACCTTGTAAGGAACAATATGCTGGGAATGGTTGTGTGATGATGACAGATCTTTAAGATTGGCAAATATGGTAGACGTGAACTGTGTACGCGGAAATCGTACGTATTATAAGAAAACTTTTAATGCACTATTCCGTAATAAGCGATTTCTTTATATCATAGTATTAAATAAATAAGAATGGTTTAGATAAATTATGAATATTTTTACATTTTATTTTTGCAATGTATTTTGTTTTAAATTAATTGTGCTAATTACGTTGTTGAGGCATTAAAATACTGTACCATGTTTCATATTTGTATATGTAAATTGGTTTTTGACCGTTGAAAGGAAATAAATAAATAAATCTCCAATATTTTTGAAAGCCAAAATACACAGCTTAACTATTTAGTAACCAGTTAAATTACACTTTAAATGATCCATCATGGAATTAATCAACTTTATCATGGTAATAATGCCGTCAAAACAAGCGCACTTTAAGCGTTTTGTGTAGAGTTCTAGCGATAAAAAAGAATCAAAAAGTTTGTAAAAAAGTTTTGGAAGATCAACAAAAGCACGTTGGAAGAGTGAGCTGAGGACTGGCGCCTACAGACTCGATACCGATCTGATAGTCAAGATTAATGGTTTCCAGGATATGGGTCTTATATCATACAAGGACAGGATATAACATTCAGCTGGAAAACATGAGAGGAGATTGAGGAATCACACCACAACAGTACGGTGTGTGTCAACCTAGGAGAAAGTGGAGAGAAAGTTTACAATGATATAACATTAATATAAAATTTACATTTTTTGTTATCTGAAAAACTATATTTGCCAAACTATAATTAATGTTTATTAAGATCATAGTTACAAGCCTAAGACCGATATTATTGCTAATTTTTAATTTAGAGATTTCAAAGATTAAAAATTTGTTTTGCCATACTGGCAGGCCTACAAACTCTAACAACATGTTATTTTGGCGGTGTAGAGTTATGCTTCTAAACTTTTAGTCAGAAAAATAAATTAGTGTCAATTTAATTTGTATTCATATGCGATCCTTGTAACTATAAATAATACGGAGCAATAATACAAGAAACGCCATTTAGCGATGGAATAAACATGCCAAAAGCCATTATCCATTTAGGAAATCTATGGTTGAGTGTGGATAAATTGGTGGGATCGTAAACTTAGGTTTCCTGCTTCCCTTGACCAATCAGCGCGGGGCCTGCGGCTGACCGTGCGTGTGGTCGTCTCTGTCTATGGCTTCAAGGCTTGTTTTACGGAATTTTAAACCTATAACAGAACAATCCCTATAATCATTATTTCACAAAATCCGAATCTAACCGTGCCATAGGTATCGTCTCTCGAAATCGTCGGCGAGAGAAGAAAAATGAATCCAAGATTTAAGATCAAACATTTTAAGGCCATTCAAGAATATTTTCGTTGGGTAGTTACTACACATATAATTGGATTCGTAATAGTTTTACCTACAGTTGGCAACATTTAACAGGTGTTTTCGAGTCGAGTCTCGGCGTCTTGTTTATGTAAGACTAAATGCTATTTTGTTTCGTTCTTTCCACATGTTCAAAACATTTTAAGATTAGCTATTTCTTATTGATGTTATAATCTAAGTGCATTATCAAAACACGTAACACACAGTTTTGAGAAGAGGGATTAAAGACGAAATGCAGATAGTTTATTCATGACATAACGTAACTTTAAACTGAACTTCACACAAAGTACTTTACCTTAATTTAAAATTAATAAATTTGTAATACGTTATAAATGGATTTCTTACTTACTGACAGAAACAAAACCAATCACGATATCGACGATAATAATAGTGCAGATCTATTTTAAAGGGAGACTAATGGATTCTAAATGTATCAATAAATGCATGAAATACTGTATCTCTGCACGTTTTTAACTTCAATTTGGTCTACTAAACATTAGTCTTCCCTGATGGTACATTTGTCACGAGTACATCTATCAAAACCAGCCGTCATCGTCATTGCGGTTAATAAATATCGTATCTCTGCACGTTTTTAACTTCAATTTGGTCTACTACACATTAGTCTTCGCTGATGGTACATTTGTCACGAGTACATCTATCAAAACCAGCCGTCATCGTCATTGCGGTTAATAAATATCGTATCTCTGCACGTTTTTAACTTCAATTTGGTCTACTACACATTAGTCTTCGCTGATGGTACATTTGTCACGAGTACATCTATCAAAACCAGCCGTCATCGTCATTGCGGTTAATAAATATCGTATCTCTGCACGTTTTTAACTTCAATTTGGTCTACTACACATTAGTCTTCCCTGATGGTACATTTGTCACGAGTACATCTATCAAAACCAGCCGTCATCGTCATTGCGGTTAATAAATATCGTATCTCTGCACGTTTTTAACTTCAATTTGGTCTACTACACATTAGTCTTCGCTGATGGTACATTTGTCACGAGTACATCTATCAAAACCAGCCGTCATCGTCATTGCGGTTAATAAATATCGTATCTCTGCACGTTTTTAACTTCAATTTGGTCTACTACACATTAGTCTTCCCTGATGGTACATTTGTCACGAGTACATCTATCAAAACCAGCCGTCATCGTCATTGCGGTTAATAAATATCGTATCTCTGCACGTTTTTAACTTCAATTTGTCTTTCAATATCGAGATTGATTTTAGGTTCATGATATCTCGATTACCTGCCTAAGTCACTAGATAAACTAGAAAAAAGCAAACATCCATTCAAAAAGTATTGTTTTTATTCGTTTTGTCGAAAAGTGGTTTATATAATTTCTGTTACGCGTGATGATTATAAATCTTTGCTCTAAAACTTTTCTAACAGATGAACGGCATGTGTTAACAGGATATAATATGATAATAACAGAATTAAGTATAACAGAAAAGAACATATTTTAATAGAGTTGACAGCATTTGTTGTATAAAATTGCAGTTCACCGCGTGGCATCCACCACTTGTCACTAAAATCTATAGGTAATAATTAGGCTCTGTCACTCTCACTACCATTGGCTGGACTACTTCTGCTGGATTCATAGTTCGTTCTCCCGATTGAGCTGTAGAAACTCTCCCACAGTCTAAAAGGCCTTTGATACCAAAGCTTTAATGGTCTTAGGTCGCTTTGGCTAGTTTCCAAATACAGGAAGTTATGGAAACTAACTCTTCTTTGGCTCTCTTCTTAAAGTATTTGCTCAATAACTAAACTATAAGGTTAATAGCGCAAAACATAAACAATTCAAATACCTGGGACTAAGCATATCCATTGTAAACTTGTGCATCCAAATGTGTTTAAACAGTTTACTTTTTTTGAATCCGAAACCTAAGCAGTCCTGTTATCTTTTCAAATCACTCACTGTTAACAATACAATTTAAAAGGGACTAGTATAGCTGAAAGATTGAAAAAATTGACTGCGGTTTTAAGTGAAATAATTTCCTATACAATTTTTTGTGTAAGATTAAACAGAAAAACTTATCACAACTGTTTCTGGAACATGTGCAGAACCATCATTATGTTGACTATAATTCTCGGCGAACTTTTACCCAAAAGTTGACATGAATTTTTTAGTACTATTCTCTGATTATTTTAAACACTGATTTTAATATGAGGAGTATCGTTTTTAAAATCAAACCCTGATAAATGATCAGTAAGTATTCAATGTTGAATATTTATCGTAACTATTACCTAGCGATACACAAGCCAATAATGTACTTAAAATGCAAATTTTAATTCAAAAGGATTACTGGAAAACGCGACTAGTACAACAGTTAATTTTATCGTTAACTTTTTCATTACTGAAACCATTATAAACACTGAAGAAAATCAATATTCGTCGTTAACACAGATATATCATACGTAATAACCTTCTAAGATTTGAAATTATACACAGTAATGTTGTAGAGTTGGTAGCAATGACGGTTAGAAGACCTGATGTGGAGATCAGAATTCTACCACAGTGGCCTGCCGTAATCGCACAACAATCTTCATTAACCGCAGCCGCCCCAAGTCCCCAGTGGTAGGGTTATCAAGTCTTTTCATTGCGAGAAGAGGAGGGAAATTAATTTTAATACTCCAATTATTTAAGCATTTAACTCTTTTTATGGTAATTTTGTCAATTGTTTTTTAGGTAAGTTTTTTGTCTATTAAACTGATGTGAATAAAGTAAGCTCGGAAAATAGAACGTAAATCTCAACGTTATAATAAGACATAATGAGAACATTTACCTGCATAATATAAAACATTATGTTAACATTCCGAGTCAATTCAATGCACGTTTTTAACTTACACTAATATAGTCTTTCTACATAGCATGCAATGTGATTTTAATTACACCTTTATGTTTATTAGGTCGAATACTAAACCATCGATTTCCAACAAGTTTGACCTAAAATTGATAAGCTGTCCAGGAAAGTCATTGACCCCATAATCAGATAATAATCCAGCCACAACGGTTCAACTCAGTCTATATTGTAGCTATCATGGTTCGAAACGTTTTATCTCTTCTGAAACAGCTGGTCATATTGGAATTTATCTTTATGACACAATATGTCAGTGTGGCCCAATATTGCAGCGTTTCCCTGTATGACAATATCCATCAGTAAGAGAACTTCTCAGTGTTTATAAAGTGAGTTATATAAAATTAGAACATTAATATTAATCGTTTACTACCTTAACCGTGTCTTTATGCTGAAAATCCTTGTTACTTATTAAAATAACCTATGAAGCTTAAATCATGTATATTATACTATTGATTTCTTAGTGTTTACATAATAATGTAGTTTATGGCAATTTAAAATTCATGTGTGAACAAATAAAGTTAGTAAAAGAGAAGATGTAATTTTATTACATTTATTTTTCTTACGATATTCTGTTATTCTCCATTATATGAATGGATCTCGTTATTTGCACAATACTCAGTCAACTAACTCACTAATAACTCACAATGTGTGTTATTGAGCTTATGGTATCTGCTGCGATTGTAGTGACGACCTTTATCTAGGGTTTAAGCCAAATTAAATACGGGCCAAATGACAGTACCACTGTAACTTTGTAAATAAGAAACTTAATGTAAGAGTTTTGTGGCATATGGCCAGGATGTTAGTTTCCTTTCTATTGTAACATTGCCCGGTCCTGGGCTTGTGGCCATCCTTGGCACCGGACTTTGGACAAGTTGGTGGATTTAAACATTGAAGTCACACAAAGCAAACTAGAGCTCTATGTAATATTAAATCATTTTCAGTTGTTTTATTGCTTCTACTTCTATAGTCGACTGGATGTAATGAATGAGATGTAGTCTCAACTTTGGATTCACATTAATTGATAAAAATAAATTGTAATAATACGTTGGCAATAAGTATAGTCGGGAAATGATAGTTTCTTCCTGAGGAAAAATGGTGGTGGAACGTATTTTTGTTTTAAGTATTTTTTAACTGAGTTTTGCAATTAGAAACATGTTTATTCACCGTCAGCACTAATCTACAAGAACGCTGGTGTATGGGAATTTCACCCGCTAAACTCCCACCGACCCATGCAAATATATTCCCTCTTGAACTGCTTTCCGCATTACTTACTGCCTACGCAAACCCCAAGGGGCTCTTACTGTAGATATCTCGAGGCTGTAGACGACAACGCCGAGACTGCACTACCGTGGCTCAGTTACCTCGACTTCCTGCACTCTCTCCATACATGCAGAAACACCGCTCCAGTTCGCTGACACGGATTTCCTCCTCTGAAAATTATTAACTCCTTGTGTTGGTAATAAAATAACAGTTGCTTAAAATAAGCATTTTATCTAAAAGCTCTTAATATTCTGATGTACTTAAAAAAAATTACAACAAAAATAGAAGACTTATCGTTATCCTATTTGAACTTCAGCTGCAAGTAACGTTATCACTGATCAGGCCTGATGTATGAATCCAATAAGGTTGACCAATGAGATGAGTTAATATAGTGCTATGCAGACAGTATTAATGAGGTGACCAGAACTTTAACACTAGCAAATACCGAAACAGTAATATTAACGGTCCAGGCACGATTTTGAGATCATGAAACAATAGCGTCTTTGTCAGAGAAAAAGTTAGGAGATACTACTGGTAATGGGAAATTGTATTACTGTCGTTGTAAAACAACATATCCGATATTTCTATGTTATCCCTTTACGAACATAAGATAATATCGTCTTGTTTAAGGAATTAAAAGGGTTAGTTTATTAACCACCTGCGTATGGCATGTGGGTACATTCAGTTTAAGATTAAACTATATTTAGTCAATTATTTTCATATCATCAACTCATGAGAGTTATCTTTGGCGGTTGGAGACAGATAACTATAGGGGAAGACTCCTCATACCATGATTCTTATTTGTTTTCATGACTAAATCTTATCAAAGTTTAAAAACTCACTTTTCTAAACCGATATTTCACATCTTTTAGGAGTTGGAAAATAAACAGTTTCGTGGAAACACTCACATGAAAATGATTTAAATACTTTAATTTTCAGTAAATGAAAAACATTTGTATTAGTGACGAGGATCTCATAACTGCAATCAGCTGTAGATAATCTAGCGGTTGGGCGCAGCAGGAGCCAATACTAACACAGGCCGCCAGGGTATAGCCCGTCGTGTCTTGCTTGTCTGATTCGATCTGTGAGAGGTACAATCCTGCTGCGGTAATTAGCTTTACCCGGCTAACTACTCGACATTCCAGTTTGTGGTATGATTGTACACAGCAGGAGCCACGACTGCCAAGCTGCAAAGGTATAGCCCGTCGTGTCTTGCTTGTCTGATTCGATCTGTGAGAGGTACAATCCTGCTGCGGTAATTAGCTTTACTCGGCTAACTACTCGACATTCCAGTTTGTGGTATGATTGTACACAGCAGGAGCCACGACTGCCAAGCTGCAAAGGTATAGCCCGTCGTGTCTTGCTTGTCTGATTCGATCTGTGAGAGGTACAATCCTGCTGCGGTAATTAGCTTTACTCGGCTAACTACTCGACATTCCAGTTTGTGGTATGATTGTACACAGCAGGAGCCACGACTGCCAAGCAGCAAAGGTATAGCCCGTCGTGTCCTGCTTGTCTGATTCGATCTGTGAGAGGTACAATCCTGCTGCGGTAATTAGCTTTACTCGGCTAACTACTCGACATTCCAGTTTGTGGTATGATTGTACACAGCAGGAGCCACGACTGCCAAGCAGCAAAGGTATAGCCCGTCGTGTCCTGCTTGTCTGATTCGATCTGTGAGAGGTACAATCCTGCTGCGGTAATTAGCTTTACTTAAATTTGGCAAATTTTATTTTCATAATTGTATTAGTTTTTTCGTGATTAATCTTAAAATGTTACAATCGTTCGCTATGTTAAAATGTGATAGGATAATCTAATATAATCTTTTCCTTAGATTTGAGACTGCAAGACCAATAAATGTGCCAAATGTTCATTATTTAATCTTAATAGTTTCCTTAAATAACATATACATACAGATGAAGGGATTAAAGGTTTATACGTGAAGGATTTCAGACCCATTTTTATATTAAAAGGTTTGTTTAACTTGACCCCAGAAAGATCACTGGAGAGTACGAAAACATCCTTAATAACAAGGGATCGCCAAGCCAGTAATGTTATAAGTACCTACTTAGTATTAAAAATAAAAGAAATATGATTTTGCAGAAAAGGGTGTTTTAGTGGAACCTTAACGTGGAGGGAGTAGTAACAAGTAAACAAGGCTGGTTAAGTAAAAGCAAGCAGAAAACAATTACTTCTGTCTGCAGTTTCAGACCCAGTTGTTTATAAGTAACAAACAGTCCAGAGAACAGCTCTACTCCAGTCCATCGCTAACTGAGCTGTTCTCCACAAGAACAAAATGGATATTGTATAGTGGTAGTGTATAGTTGCAGTGTATAGTGGTAGTGAACGCAGTCTCAGCATTTAATGTGTATGGTTAACCGACCAATGCTTAAACAATTTAAACAAGCGCTTGTTAAAATTTTAAAGTGTAGAAACACGTGCTAAACAATAAAACTGTACACATCCGTAATTTCAACTGTTATCTCATAAAGTGAGAAAAGAGATCGCGTCAATTATTACGAAATATTAAGTTAATTTATTTATTCTATATACTCGCACGTACCCGCAGCTTTGCCAGCAATTCTTGCTAATTTCCTCAAATTGTAGTCTTATATAATGAATAAAATTTCTTTAATTCGATTTTACGAGCATTTAGTAAGTGGTATATTTCGGAACAAAAGCATGTCTGTGTTTTGTTCCTAATCATTAAATTACAAAACACGAAGAAATTCCCAGTCATGGAGCATATATCTGATGGTTCATATATATTACCATAGATACTTTTTTAACAGACCGGAATAGCAAAAGCTTGAAAGCGTTAAAAACTACATAAGTACCTAATATTGGAAATGCAGTAATCGTATTACAAAGAAAGTGTACGCCCTACCGACAGTAACACAAAATGTTTCGTCTCATGTTAATTTCATTTTATAAATCTCCTGCAGACAGACAGAAAATAACAGTAATTGTGCAGTGTAATGGGTGACAGGCTCCATAACGCTCAGCCAAATCCCATTAATGGACAGGTACTATAATAAAACTTATTCAATCATATGTAGAAATGAAATGTCATCACGGTTACCCATTAATAACACCAATATAAACATGTTTACTAACGCTCACCTAAATCACATGGAGTGACATGCGCCATAATTAAAACTCAATGTTGTCTGTATTTAGGCTTCGATCTAAATCTAAATACGATAGGTTAGTTCGTTCCCCTAGATTTCGTGCGGACATACGCAAAGAAATGGATTTTGTCCAGTGCGTCGAGTAACAGGCTTCGCTAACAAACTAAAAGTACTTTAACTGTCTAATGAAGTCAGAAATTGAACATTTATTTCATAAACTTCCCAAAAATAAACACCAAATAACTTTCGTCATTGTGAAATTGGCAAGTACTGAAAAAATTTCAATCTCGTTGTTTCATAACACCTGCTGTCTTTGTGTGATGGCTCGCTAAGGCACGTCGCGTCTCGCCACCCATCATTTGGCTCGAGAAACGACATTTATCGTTGAGATAAGTACTCACAGTAACTCACAGATGTCGATGCTATCAGGTGATTTAACCTGCCTTCACACCTCCTTTCTATCTGATCTCAGGTCATGTTCATGTTCACTTGTCACACTTGATCGCGGCGAACTAATCCATCTACGGCAACCGATAAATTGTATTTTTGCAATCGTCTGATATATCTAAGATAAAATCTGGTATTACTCACGTATCTAATAAATAATGCTGAACTATTCATGTTCAATAATTGAATAAAACAAATCTGTAAGAGAAAATTAAGTGTTGTTCGTATTTATATGCAAATATTGCCAGTGACATTTAAAATCCTTGTACCATAGCATACGTTTCGTGATACTTCTACTCTTAGATGCCATTCATAATCTAAAAACTAAGCTGTGTTCTTGTAAACATATCCCTATACGTGTTTATATAATTCAGACATTTTTGTTACCGACATTGTTGCTTATTCACGAATCTAGTCTTGCTGGAATGAATGTACATCTTCCTGCAGTTGGCAAAATTGCAGGCGAAATCACCAAGACAATATATATATATGACAAAAACGTCATATATATATATATATATATATATATTTGTATGTATGTATATATATATATAATATGTATATATATATAATGTGTATATATATATAATGTGTGTGTGTATATATATATATATATATATATATATATATATATATATATATATACACATTAAATTGTATAAATGGCAATAGCCTTATTTAATTTCAATAAACATTGAATCGCAAAAAGTACTTGCCCGCCGGGAGTCGAACCCGGATCTCTCACTTGCCGGATGAATGTGCTACCATTACACCACAGAGCGCTTACTTTTTCCGATTCAATTATTTTGTATTTGGCCGTATCTGTCACATATGCGTTTAAATAAGCAAACTAACATATGATCGGAAGACCAAATACCTGTCAAACGACTTTTATTTACATTAAAGTGTATAAATGGCAATAGCCTTATTTAATTTCAATAAACATTGAATCACAAAAAGTACTTGCTCCGCCGGGAGTTGAACCCGGATCCTATATATATATATATATATATATATATATATATATATATATATATATATATATATATATATATATATATATATATCCGTGACTGAAGTGTCAGCTAAAACGGAAGGTATTTCTGGAAAAGGTAATTTCTATTGGTTGGATATTTGACATGTCGTAATCGGAAGTATAACATTTTGGTGGATCTGCTCTGAGAAAACCATGTAAGATTTCTGAGAAATTGAGATAACAATGAAAAAAAAAAAAACAGAATGTGGGTGTAATAATTGTATTAAGTCTCACAAACGTATAAAACGGCTTCAGAGGAGGGTGCAATATTGCTTACACTTCCAACTCAGATTGTAATATTGATCGCGTCGACAAATCGTACACATCGATAGTCAAATAAGTATCGATGCTATTGATTATGAACTGTTATTTCATCGATTAGGAGTTCAATTGACATTTATGATAGGATTGCCCATAACTTTCTTCATGATATGAAATCATACGGGCATGTTATCCCCTGAACTAAACAATAGAGGTGAAGTTACTCACGTCTAGACATATAATAGACATGCTTAATAATCAAAGTGACAACTTCTGAAATACTCTAGACTAGAAACGTCAAAGACACTGCTTTTAAAACTAGATTCCTAAATTCGTGCAGCATTCAATGAAAATTTAATGGCAGGAGTTAAAATCATCATCAAATCCAGATCATCTTTAAAGGGCAGGAGCATAGACCAGATGTTTTGCATACATATGGTAAGGAATAGCTTATGCGGTAGAGTATATTTAAATAATATGTGATGAAAGCCTTTACAAAAAAGGAATCAGAACTATCGGGTTAAAATGATACTACTAATACTGGGTTTGCCTCCTTCCCACAATTGAAAAAATGTGTTAAAGTGTATAATTATGGTGATTTAAATTTAATTCGAACTTAGTATTTTTGTTATATATCAAATTGTGCCTCTTTCCCGATCAAGAAAAAAAAAATATATATATATATATATATATATATATATATATGTACATACACAACTATGAAAAGCCTAGTTTTGTCAAAAGACAACTACTTTAGGTTTCATAACAGTCTTTAAATGTAAAGTAAACGTTAGACTAGATTACCTCTTATATCTGCACTGCTAGCAGTTACCCGCTGCTTCGTTATTTAATAGGCGTTGCACATGTATCACCACTGCTGGTTCGAGTGAACTATATGTACGACGCCAATGTTGAGTTTGCCTTGTTGCCACGATCAAGAAAATACGTCAAAAAGTTTATAGTTATGGCTATTGCAATTTACTTGTTCTCAACATTATTTGTCCCATGTTTGATTTTGCCTTGTTTCCCGAGAAAATATATATCACAGAGCAGAGAAGCCCAATTCTGTCAAAGGTGAACTAGATGAGTTTTATATCAGTATTTAAATCTATAGTAACAGTTACAGTTATCTGTAGTAACATTGTCTTTTAGATGTAATACTTTGCATTTGATAAAAATGTACAGTTAAAACTACATTATCAATGCCACTACGCGTTTAATTTGTAATAAACTGAAAAATATTTTAGTACATCTAAATGTACTAAAATATTTTTCATTTCAGATTTAGGAGGACCTAAATCTGGAATTGGTAAATTAATTCAAAAGCAAAGTCTAGCGATTTTCATCTAGTATAGTTCTTGCCGACTGCATCAAAGGAATTCTTCGGCGTCAAATTCTGACTATCTTATGTTTCAGGAAATTTTCTATGACAGATAAGTTCTTACCTACTCACTGAAATGGCTTTAAAAATAATTGTTAATCCTAACATTATTAGAAATTACTTATATTACAATGTACTCACTATAAATAATATAAACAAACCGAAAATAATAAACAGCGTTTACACAGAACAGTTGATTAGATTTTACAGACTCTTTAAAATAATATATCTCAACTTTAGAGACCAAGATGGCATTTTCAGCTACGAAAGGCCAGTGGGGAGTAACTATGAGGGATTTTCGAAAGATAATAAGAAGATGCCTATATTCATCCTAGGGACCATAAGAATGTCCACGTATAATTTGAGTACAATTGGTTGAATAGTTCATGCGAGAAAGTAAAACAAAGAAAGGAACTTTTGAATTTATAATATTATTAGGATACTGAATACAATTAGTATCATTTCTAAGTCTGTGTGAAATAGATTAAAACATTTCACCTGATCTGATGTACTCGTATGTAATACTATTATTATTTGCGAAATACTTTCCTACCCTAACAACGTATTGATAACGTTGGTAGTTAGATAAACAGTTTAAATAATTCTCTCTTCAAAACCACAAGAAAATAAATACACACACTCCATGTTATTTCGCGAAATAATTAATACAACAGTAGTTTTTTGAAAACTCCAAAATGCTTCTTTCATTTAATTCTGCCACACCAAGAAACTGAGTTATGAATTTTCATGGTTTGGACTGACTATTATTCAGCATACTGAACAGCTTTGATACAAGCCACTATTCCTTACATTCACAAATTTATTCCACATTTATTCCGATATAATTCGAGACTGGGATATTATAATATGCTACTTAGAATATCTGAGTTGGTGCCATCTTGAAATACATCGACATTTCTTATTTGGAAATCTGCAATGACAAAATGTATTGCACACAATTTTCAGTTTCGCTTTAAAAATCCTCACGAATGTCACATAACCATTTATGAATACGCAAGTAATTCTACTTCAACCAGTATTGAACTTTGGTTGAAGTAACTGGGATATTACTATACGTACTATTACATACTACGAGTATTTTATACAGGCAAATATATCACACAGGTATATTCGTACACATTAGTAAACTCTCATTTATTAAAATTATTTCAATGGTTCCCAGTTGTAAATATGTTAAAATGGCGTGGCAAATACATCTGTTTTACCAAACGCCCTATTTTGCCAGTTTCAAAACGTTATTGAGAATCCAAAGCCGGCAACTGTTGCTTTTATTTTATATGGTACTGCAGGTACATCTATTTTTCCAGCAACCTTATTTCGCCTGACTCAAGGAAGAGAGCACTGACTCTTTGATCTTCAAATTTGTTTTAGTAATACAATCTTCGCTAATAATATAACGGAAATTGAAAGTAGATATGAGAAGATATGAACGATAGTTTACCTACAGCACTGAACTCCATTGATGTACTCAACTCCCACAAACGGATTGCCTGAGCGGGTAAACTCACAGCTCTGGTATTCATCTTGCTCAAACTACAAACTGTCCTGTGCGTGCCTTGTTGTGATTCCCTGGCAGCCGAGACTTGAGACCCAAACTTTATGGTCTTTGACGACTGGATTCCGTGTCAGGCGTGCGTGCTCGACAAAGTACGGTGGTGTTAGTAATACTATATTGTATACTCTGGTCATATACACTTGATACGATCTCGATATTTGATCACATTCGTGGTGATCACGACTCACTACTTGACTGTGAACAAAATACAGCTCGTTGCCACTTTAGTACACCACGGGTTCTCGGTACAATCACCAGTGGCTTATAACAGTTCCTATGTCACAGTCCATCCACTATTAATGCCTCGTGCCTCAAACTGCATTTTGATGCTTAATAAGCCCACAATGTGGCAACTTCGTGCGTGCAATGGTATCAATACATGGTAACAGGCACGACACTGGGTAACTAAATCTAATGGTTCATTTATAGTACGTATTATTGTTTTGTAGATCAGCTTAATGAACATAAATTGATTTTCGAAAATTGAAGCAGTAACCAAATAGTTTAAAGTCGAGAGCCATTTCATTTATTACGAGCCCATGTCCTTCCTAAAATAATGTGCTTATCTGGTCGTCTGTGTGATAAATCTTAACAAAAAGGTCCCGGAGACTTATAAAGTGGCACATATAATTCCCGTACCTGACCTGATTTTTTGGGAGTCGAGAGCATATTATATAGGACTAAAAACTCTTTGCCATGTTGTCTGCCTGTTTGTGACAGCTCTAGATAGAAAGGTCCTAGATATTTGAAATTTGTTGGTACAATAGGTTTTCCTATGTCGAAAGAAGAACTCTTTTGATATTTTATACTATAGAAATATATACATATACTGTATATATATATATATATATATATATATATATATATATACTATATTTACTCTATAGGTCAAATGGTCAGAGGACAACAAAGTTGCAGTTCAGACTTCGTAAAGAAATTCCATGTGACTTATGGTCCTTCGCCATCCTATTGTTTCGATTTATTTCCATTTAGTAAGGAAAAAATATAGTACTTATGAAAACTATAGAAGAGATTTAATGAGAGACATCTAAGTAAGCACTAGTTTTGATGGAGGTTGAAACGACATGGCATCGAAAGGGTTAATATTGAGAATAAATATGTACAAAAAAGTGCTTTTCTATGTGTCACTCTTTCTACAGCCTGAAAAATTTAACACTAATTATTAAACATTTAAATTTAAGAAACATTAGTGCCAGTAATGCTCAGTCAATTTATAACTAAAATCTTTGATTTTCAGTTTTTGTGCTAATTACAAAACCACAACTCCTAAGTAATCCATTACATCTTTGAGTTGATTACAAAACCATAATTCCTTAATAATTCCTCATACCCTTGGGGTAATTTCTTAGTAAAAAAGAAATAATTTTGAAAATCTGTAAGGAATAAATTAAATTCAAACGAATATAAAATACAAACTTGTTTTCACACATTTTGATTTAACACCACAATCAGCCTACATTCAAAATACATTTACTGTTTCAGGGTTGTAGAGATAAGGCGTGAGGGAGGATATCGATTCGCCATCAAAATCTTGTCACAAACATCCTGACCCGGAGAGAGACGTAATATTCCGCGTCTTCTTTTGTCATTGCATGCCTAACAAGTAAAGTTTTGCAACGTCTTTAAGTTGGCCTGGATAAATAGAAAAAGTATTTTATAGACGGTTTTAAAATTTAAGAATGCGATTGAGTTTGTAGAATAAAGGAAATATGACAATACAGTTATATCAAAATGAAAAACATTACTTTCTACTGCTCAGTATGTAAATTACTGTTATTTATGAGAGTACTTTATTTACATCGTGGCTGCTATGCTGAAAAGGAATACAGTTTCAATAGTAAATAAAATCTTTTATTGTTTATATTAAACAATACTGAAATAAACAAGAGTAATAACATAAAATAAAGTAATTAAATTAAATGAAGTTAAAATTATGTGTTCTGAAGTGACAGTAAACTATAAATCTAAATAGTAGGATTGTAGTTTTTAAACAAAATACGTAGACAAGAGCACAATTTATGTTGAATATATAATCTATTGGATGACCGTTAACAAAGTCTATCTCTCTAAAGGGGTTGAACAATTCTTTTCTGTCTGTCTGTCTAATCGCACCATATCTCAAAATCTAAAATTGATCCATAGACTTTAAACTGAGTATTATTTTGAATCTTAATTTCTACATAACCAAGTTACAAGATTGTGCATGCCAATCCATCGATGTTATGGCCGCGATGGAAACCAGAAAATCACCTAATAAATAAACTTGCAAACAAAATAAGAAACATCGCATAAAAAATAAAATAGTAATACAATTAGATACATACCTAACTTTTGGAATTAAACCTCAGTTAAGCCTAAATACTACGCGAAACGTAATTTGGCGTACTTCAACCTTGTTTACTATAGTAAAACCAGAATGTAATGTTCAATTGAAGATTTCGCACTGGACGCTAGACAGAGAAATGGCTGTGTGATCAATGTGATACTCTGGAGGTTAAACAGAAAAATGTCTATGTGACCCATGTGAGTTTCCAGAGGCTAAACAGAGAAATGGTCACGCGATCCATATGACACTCTGGATTCTCACCTATTCAAAAAGATTATATTCTTCATCGGGGTGAGCATAAGAAGAACACAATCATCAGCCAAAGTAGCATGTTGCGAAAAACGGTAGAAATGCTTAATCCACCCTTCCACACCCTAACCCACAATGTAAATACTATCCAAAAAGTCCATAACCTAATAATTAATTGACAGTATATTGCGGTCATAACCCATGCCAACCTTAGAATGCGAATTTGGGGGATGAATAAACATTATACACCTTTTTATAAATATTGGCATGTGTCATTAAAATAACTCAAATTAATTGTGATTTGATAGCATATTGTGCAAATATGTATGGTTTATTTTAAAACTGAATTGTAATCGACATTATAATTTAATTTTCAATGGATATGGATTTCTAATAAGTATGAAATTTACTTGATAAAGTGGGTAGTTTTTAAAGCTAATAATTATCATTATAAAGTATACAGTCTGCAAAGACGAAGTAAACCAAGGTCAATTATCTACAGACAGTTGAATTAAATACTAATTCTTGCAAAATAAATAATAATAACAGTTAATTTTTCTACAGTGTATAATATTCCAATTTGCAACACGTGGTACTTAAGAGTTTTAGCTAGAAAAGCTACAAATTAAGATAGTTTCAATATAACCAAGCGCGGTAAAAATCTTTACTCAGCCTTCAAAGACATTCTATAGCTTAATGGTAAGCCAACTCCGATTATGAGTTCACGTAGAAAGACGGAATTGTAAAGAAAGTTTTCAACGGAACCTCTCCCTCCTTCTACAGGCCGTTGTCAACTCTCGTAATATATTCTCAGAAACAGCTTCTAACTACACTTTACTAAGTGAAAGAAAAAGTGAAAAGTTTCGTTGGTACAGAGCATATCTTATTTACAAAAATTCAGAAGAAAATTTAATAAAATAGTTGTATAACTAACTATCTTTATATCTTGCAAAGAAAATGAAAACAGCTGTAAAACAATTATTGTAACTTTACAACAGAAAGATTATTTACACTTAATGTCCTAAGGCCATAGGCGATTCAAATAATTAAGTACCTTAAAATATTTAATAAAACTACTAATTTTATCCTAAACTTTCAGGCCAAAACTAAACGAAAACTATTTTTAGGTAACTCGAGCCATAAACCTTGAGACTTTTTTTCCCAATAAAAACCAATATTTGTCGCAATATTGACTCAGATTGCGATCAAAAATATCTTACCTTGGCTGGAGCAAATGTGAAGCCCAATTGAACATTACCAACGTTAAGTATTCCATAATTAACACAAACACTACATTATGAGTGATTGTGCGTTATTTACTTAAACTTAACTGAATGAAGTATTTAAATAGTGGGTAAATGGTCTTCACACTGAAAATTGTACTCTAACACAAAACCTATCATAAACTCAGCAATTATAAGTACCTTTGTAAATTTGAAGAACGCATATCCCTGTGTAACGTACTGGAAGACGAAGGATTAAACTCCAAGACAATGGCAATTATCAAGGAGACATCAACAGAAACCACGTCTAATATCAAATTCATAGGCGAAATCTCTGAACCATTTCTAATAAAGATAGATGTCATGCAAGGAAACGGTCTACTCTTCCCACTCCTCCTTAACTTAGTGCTGAATAAAGTTAAAGAATGGTGAAAACTAAAAACTCATAAATACTGGAAAGCACTAAAATAGTGAAAGCCGAAGTTAAAGTACATATATTATGACTAAGTTGTGAAGATGAGATCATAATGCTCGCATACAATAGAAAACACAACAATGAAACAAACAAAGATTCTGAAATGTGAGGAAAAATTCGGACAACAAATATTATTCATGAAGACTGAATTCATCTCATCTGTGCAAAAATAAATATAAAAAAATTATACCCGAAATACGGAAATATGAAGATATTATCCCACTTTAAATACTTATGTTGAACCTACAACGGAAGAGAACAAAGCAACGAAATTGCCAAAAAAATTAACTCTTCTTTATTCAAAACGCAGTATGTTTACAACAAAGAAGCATATTACAACACAATAGAACTGTGAGATGCTTACACTGCACACAAAAAGAGTTTTGATCAATATACTAAAAGAGAATGAGAAGTTATGAGATAATGTTTAGGTTCGGAAGCAAACAGAAGAAGGATACAGATTACACTCAAGGAAAACAAAAACTATACATCCTTCTACAAACATTATAAGAAAGCTACTAACATTTTATTGCCATATCCACAGACGTCCAGAATTCAGGGTCGCCAAACAAATCCTCAATTCCATTCAGAGCGACGAATACAATTCCTAGATAACGCAAGTAAGTAAAGATCTGTAAGAATTGCAAACAATTATAGTAGAAATTTAAAACGGGAATGTATAGTAGAAAGATAATTATGTGGGATGTTACGTCAGAGACTGAGAAGACGAAAAAGACTGGGATGAGATAGACGGAAGATAAAAGAATGGACCATGGAGAGAAAATGCGGTACATACAGAAAAGAGATGAAATTAACTGAACATGATGTCAAGTTTGCTTTGCGCGATCAGACGGGTTGGAACGCCTTAAGTAAGTAAGTAAGTAAGTATATAATATGACTAATGGTATACTGTACGATTTCTGCGATACTCGTCACATTTTGAGATTAATGAGTCAGTAATCCATATGACTCAACGTTTTCTGTGTAAATATTGTCCGTACACAGAAACGTGTATCCAGCTAGCACGACACTGTAACGCTAATGGTTCCTGTTAAAGCCGTATCCTGATTAAAGAATATCAGGTTGGCACACAAAGTGTCAACTATCTTGGAGAGATAGCTGCTCGAGCACACAAGTGTAATTAACGCCCGTACGGTAGCGTTATCTGCTCTGCTGATGAGTTTGACTAACGGTCCATATCACAGGCGCAATGGTAATACCGGCAGTGGTATGTCGACTAATTAGGCACAGAAGGTGTCGACTATCGAAGCGGAACTGTCAGACGAGTCACATGTCACACGGTTGAGTGAGTCGAACGGCATCCTGATAATAATCTGAAACGTTTTATACAAAGCAAAGTAATTGTATATTATCTTGTACATCGTAGCCGATACACAATTAAATCATTACTAGAAAGTCTAAAAGCGTAAACTATGAAAAACTTTAATTCAAAGCCTTTGTGGAAAGAAAAATTGGGGACTGAATTTAACGTCATTTTTCAAGAAATGTAACAGGGCAAAAATGTGTTATACATAATTTCATCTCACCATAGTATGTTATTTGATCTACGGTTAAAATAACCAATAACAAAACTATTAAACAAAGAAATAACAAATTACAAAACAATAAGAACCTATACAGTACACAGAGAACAATAAGAATAAGTACACAT
The DNA here is from genome assembly GCF_021130785.1 of Homalodisca vitripennis. Classification (NCBI taxonomy): domain Eukaryota; kingdom Metazoa; phylum Arthropoda; class Insecta; order Hemiptera; family Cicadellidae; genus Homalodisca; species Homalodisca vitripennis. Next base: position 179,815,844 of record NC_060210.1, read on the forward strand.
TCATAACAACCTAATATTTTGAAGGAAGATGAAAAATTTTATGTCATCGGTTTAGCTTTTAATTTCATCGTCGGTTCGGCAAGTACGCGAGTACGGTCCTAACCTTGACCTTGGGGAACGGCCGAACACCCAGTCCTGTTACAAATCCCGGGAGTTCCAATAAAGACAAAAAAAAAAAAAAAAAAAAATAAAAAAAAAAAAAAAAAAAACAAAACAAAACCCCTATTCCTCAAGGATACATCTAATTGACGCACCGGATCACTTTGTACCCATACAAAAAAAAAAAAAAAAAAAAAAAAAAAAATGCTATTTAGGATAAAAAAATAAAGCCGCTCACAGTCCCAGCTTAGTTAATGAAGATCTCGCCGATAGTTAAGTGGAGAGTTAGTATTCCGTGGCTGCTAGTTGAGACAACCTACACAACTGGGACGGCAAAAGTGGATGGCTCCTCACAATCTACAGTGGCAGAAGAAGTGAGTAAATTGACCCCTCCACCACCCAAAAAAAAAAAAAAAAAAAAAAAAAACACAGTGTCAGATTAAACCTACGTTGAGTAACACGCTACAAGTCTAGGCTTATATAATCAGTACAGTATAATTTAATGTTAAATTTATAGGATTATGCTTATATATGTTACATAAAACATTTAAGAAACTTAAGTAGCAATGAAAAATTTCATAATCTATGATTTTTTAAACTATGACCAACAAATGATGGAATGGACGGTACAGAAACACACAAAATTAACTCAACAAAACTTGTGATAAGCTAAGATCATTATAAGTACATGAGGTAAATACTACAAATAAACATTCTGTTCAATACATTTTACCTACGTCATTTTCCGATTACTCGGAGAACATAATTTTCTTTGAGAGAAGTGTACGGAATACATAAACCTTAAACTACCACAGAATTCACACACTTACGGGGACAAAAACAAAAATTGATGAGACAGAATGTCGTTACACTCAAACAAACAAAAACAGACAAAAGTCGCAATAATAGAGAAACTTGTCTAATCAGGCTAGAAATCAACTCCGGAAAAGGACGATAAAGCGGCAAGTTATCGCGTCCGTCAAGCAGGCAATCGGCGTAAATGGGCCGACACGGCACAAGGAAACTTATTTTTAATGGAAAAGACATTTTTTGTATACTTCCACATTAAATTTATTAAAATAGCGCTTTCGCCGGTTAAGTCTTCTGGTTGCAACAAGTCGTATATCGGCCAAACATCAAGACCTGTGGAAATTAGGGTAAAAGAACATATTTATAACTATAAAAAAGAAAACATTGAAAAATCTAAATTAGTTGAACATGCAGTAAAGGAAAATCATCATATAAATTTTTAATCGTCTAGTGTAGTGTTTAAAGAATCTTCCTGGACTAAAAGAAATAAAATTGAAAGTGCGTGTATGACAGTTTTAAAAGGATAATTGTATTTCCCAACCTTCCGTAAATTTCAGTGATATTTTTATACCATTAGTGAAAAAAGAAATCTATTCCAAAATTATGAATTGCAAACCATATTTTTCTACATAATTCTTTTATAATTTATTAGCTTTTGGTCTTTACAGTTAGTTTTAAATTTTATTCTATTTTTATCATATGTTTATTCTATTTTACACATATGTTTTTTTCTGTAAACAATGTCAAACTGATGATGCCTTAACCGGCGTAAGCGCTATTTTAATAAATTTAATGTGGAAGTATACAAAAAATGTCTTTTTCCATTAAAACCAACTTACTTCCACCAAGGATACAAAGCAGAAAACAAGGAAACTTAGTTACTGCACATATCAGAACACGTAGGGTGTGGGGCGTGTGACTCGGGATTGCCCTTATAGCACTCTAATGGGGTTTTTCACAACTAACATTTAAATAGTTAGAAAACTTAGGCTTGATCACACAGTTGTAACAACTGTTCTAAGTAAAAAGTTAAGTATCTTGACAAAACAATGTGTATGAGATTCATAATCACAGAGCACTATAATCTCCGAAGTCATCAGGAACAACATGTGGAGAAACAAACGGTCAACATATGGATTAAATAAAATCGTATAAACCGTTCGGCAGAGGTTCCATGGCTTAAGGCCAAGGCATTAGTTTTCGTTCTGATGTAAACACCAGTGGCCACATCCGGAGGCTATTTCCTCCCAGTTATTTTACAAACAATAAACTAAGAGTGGGTAGCAAATAAGATTACTGTTGTGAATTCCGTTTTTAAATCAAAGAAAAATAAATACGAATAATATAAAATTCAACGTTTGATTGGAACGTCTTATTCATTAACACTTATCTTTTTCTTCAACTCCACTCCAGTTGAATCTTTACAAATTGTAAACGGTAACGGTAATTAGAATCTGTCATTCAACAAGTGCTGTAAACAATCTTGTATATAAGTATTTGAATTCATAAATTGAATTTAGCCAGAATCAAGTAGAATTTTGTCAAAACAGCGCGTGACTTAAGCCTGTCTGTCCTATAGTATTATAAATGGGAAAGTTTGTAAAGTTGTATGGATGCTTCATACTCATTCTCACAAAAGGTAGATGACAGTTTTGAACAAGCATTTTTTAATTCCAAGACACCGGTATCAATTAGGTTATCAATCCGCCAAGAATTTAGTTCCAAGAACATCGGATGTAACTTATACTAACCAGTAACAAGTAACTGGGTTGCGAAAATATGTACTATATGAAGTAAAACTAAATAATAACGGTACACCCATTTTACCCTGAATTTTCCCTTATAGAGTTCTTCTTTAAACCAAGAAAAAAATATGTACCAAATATAAGTTCTCTAGGATCTCTTTGTCAAAAATTATCACGCAGATGGACAATTTGATAGAGAAAGACGCGGTTTTAAGAAGGACCCCTCGAGTTCTTAATAAATATGTAGCACCTCAAAATAGCAAACTGTCAGATATGGGTCAATTTTAAAGGGCCTTATCGAACTAATTTATAAAAGAATTACTAACATTTAATTCATTCACTTTAAGAGGATTTCATCCATACCTTCTTTTCTGTAAAAAGAATGGTATGGAAAAACGTTAAAGGTATGTTTGTAGTTACGAAAGTTCAAAATGTACTACCTACAATTTTGAGAAGTTATGCTTCAATCACGTAAACTTTTCAGTATCTAGTGATGTATTTTAAGTAATAGAGCATAGGCTGTTTACATATATGATTTCAAATCACCGTATCTGTACATCTCATATTCGTATCGGTCTCTTCCAACGCAAAGTTCATTGCTTCATAACTGTTGTAACTTATACAAAAGAAGTTAGAGCCAGTCAAGAATATACTGCTTATAAGTATATTTGACTGAGCTGCTGGTACCTTGCCATTAGTTATCAGCACGTCATTTACGGGTAACTTCCTCACTCACTCACTCACTGATGACACTTTTCCTCAGCACAGAAGGTAGAAACCAATCGAATCAATTTTGCCATCCGTCAGTTTTCTAGCAATCCTTCTTCTCTTACCTAGCTTTAAGTTGTAACATAATATTTAAATTGCACATATACTAATGAATTCAAATCTTAAACGATCCCATTCTGATGTTGATCGGTCTAATGTTGGTATAGTTAATAAAAATTTCACTTGGATATTAAACTTACAGAACGTGATATATATAAACTTATCAAATGAAGCATGCGGTGTGTCATGTTTTGAAAATTGTGTAAGTTTTATCTATAATTGATCATAGCCTATTGTTTTCATTTTTCATTACTGAAGTTAAAAATATAAGATATATTTTACTTTTAACTGCATTAATTTAAATTCGTTTACTATGATTACATTACATTCACATATTTAATAAGATCAATGTCGGTCTTAGTATTAAAAAAAAGAACATTCTTTATTTTAATTGTAGCTAAGGACTGGAATGAAATCGAGATTTATGAAAGTGAACACTGTCTAATATATTTTCCTCTTTATACAACTCGAGGAATATTAAAAGCGTGACAGGCGACCATTTGTTAATGTTTTGAGCCCAGAACCATGTCTCGAGGCTGTGTTTAAAGCTTTTTACCCTACACCTTATTGTTCCAGGGACTCATTGCCGTAACTTCGCAACAATTAATTTTACCACGTGCCATTATTACCGAGTATGGCGTTAATGGAATGAAGAATGTTTTACTCCTATAGAAGAATAACTTAACGTTTATTAAACACAGAATAAACTAAGCTGTCAACATGGTCACCACAATAATTGTATTTTGAGTTGCCAATGTATCAACTTCACTGAGTGAATAATTAATGAGGCAATATAAATGCTCAATATGCGGAGAAATACTGAGCAGTAAAGTAGTAGTAATTATTCTCAGATACTGTCCAGACTGAGTCTAGATGCAATTTAAATAGCGAGAGATATAATCGGATCCCGCATACAAATGGCTTGATTGCTATCTCACCGACATTACGTGGGTTACTTATGTATATACAAATTCCATTTGAGACATAATGAGCGAGAAATTCCACATTGCTTACTTCTTGCAGGACATTTAAACGGATTTGGCTAGATTTTTAATCTATCTGTTGCTCTTTGTTGTATGGCAAAAAATACGCCTACCTTTTTTAATTATATTTTGAGATCACATGTTAAGATGGATTTTTGACGACACGTACACGTCAGGAATTACAATCACCATGTTGTGTGCCAAGTTTACTAACTCTAAAACATGCACTTAATAAAACAAAAACACAACACTAATTAATAAAACTTAACTAATCACAATATCAGATTGAAGATCTCAAAACATAGTGTTACTGATTTTTTTAATCACTGAACGATGGCAAATGTCCGGTAAATCCTGCTTTCTTCACAATCCTGCCATCGTCAATAACAAACTTCAAACAAAGAATATTTATTATTCCTATTATATGATAAAATAGTCCTGGATATTCCAGAAGTCGGGAAATTCTGTAGGTTGGTAGCTGATATACGTCAAAAACGGATAGAAGCTGTAAAGTTATAAATATATAAATTTATTACAAACAAAAAACAAAGCTCCTTTAGTTCGATATGCCCAGATTGCAACATCAGAGAGACTACTGAGAAGTCACACAGACGGAAGCCCCTAGTGGGGAATAGTCTAAGATGACTGATGATTGAAGACACAAATATTCCTAGCCTGAGCATAGCACAAAAATCCATCATATAGATCTAGACATAACAAGTTCTGAAGACCGGAGATGTTTAGTTACATATTACAGTATTAATTGGGTAATCATATTATTCAGCAAATAGAATAAGTTGTGAGATTCAGGATTAACTTCTTCAGGAGTAATCACGGCATAAAAGTGATTATATTTAACAAGTGGAGGAGTAGTTAATTTTACACTAAAATACGTCTTAAGAGTAGAGTTTTCACTTTATGCTATTTTTATGAAATCATTTTTATATGACTATTGGATCATTAAAATATTTGTATTTTACATTAAAAGTTGAAGAAATCTTTAAAAATTAAGTTTGAGTTGTCATTGTCACTATGGAAACCCCCTCTGTAAAGCTGAGCTAAACAGTAAAATAGGTGCGAATTGGAAAAGCTGTTTTCAATAAAAAATATGAATAGCATGCCGTCATCATGAATTCACCCTAGCGGAAAACCAAAGATCTTTTTTGTGTTGCAACTTAACATAAGATAGTAACACTATTGACATAGAGACAAAGTAAGAGTTTCTATAAATGATGATTGGAGGAAATATAAACCACTATTAGTGGTTTTATTGTCCAACCCCTCTACAAAAGAGTTGTATGGTCATTACTAGATATTTTAGTTATAATTAGTAAAGAACAGAACAGTAAACCAAACCATATTATTTCCTGATGAAAACGGCTCAAGACGTGATTTCTCCTCTACGGTAGATTATATTTAAACGTCTGAAGACGTGAGTACTATTTAAGCAAAAAGTAAGCACTACTTAAAGGGTTAAGTCGTTTAAGCGTGGTTTAACGTAAGTTGGCTCAGACCCAGAAAGTTCAAAATGCCAGGCTTAAAAAAATACGATGGAAAACAATCTTACTATTGTGGAAGGTGAGTCTAGAAAATAATATCAGTCTCAATTAGATAAATAATGTGAATGTATGTAATACAGAATTAAAACTATTGTTTTTAGTATTATATTATTGAGTTGGAGAGTTAAATAGCTTTTTATATATGGACAAATCCAGTTTGATTTCCGAATTTAGAACTTCAACGAGACAGTACTTCACCTTAATTCCACCCCCACAAACATGTTCAGTATGTAAATTGTTAGAAAGTTATTCACTTTTGCTAATTTAAAAACCGCAGCAGCGACACTTCGACTCGACGTCCGTTTCTGTAGCAACATCCCGACTGTGGTTCATCATAGAATTTTGTTAACGTTCTATCATAGTACCTAAATCTAGTGACATATTTCAATACTATTATGTAAGTTGTCAACTGAAAATAATTCTCATTAACTATATATAATGAAGCAATAATGTGTTTATTGTTCATATTAATAATTTTATTCCACCCATAAAAAGTTATCGCAAATCGAGGCCGAAGTAGAATAACTCTGACATCGTACATTAAACACATTTATGAGGTGTAAACCAAGCTACGGGAATAAATGAAATAGTATTGATAGTTATGTTGTTGATCTTTGCACAAGTTTACACTTCCACACTGTAACGTGACCAATAAAGTCTAGTTGCCAGTGAGAAAGTTCTACTTGAACTAGACTTTTAGGTTTGCTAATTGAAATCATTTCTGTTGATGAAAACCTCGCTAAGGAAAAATAACTTGTAGAAATAAAAGATGCTATGAGCCCATTAGGACCCTTTTTACATGGTAGGAGTATGCTGCAATACTTATCGTGAAATAGGCTTGCTGATGTTAAATGCAAATTTTCAAGGTAATGGGCTCATTTCATAAGGCTGCATTTTTTTACTATGTTACATGTTAAAATGTAATTGATTTTACTCAGTTCTTTACAAATTTTTGTTTATCTGTGGCTGTCTTGTTGCTACCATGATTACCCATAAGGTGAATATAAAAATGTTCGCTGACGCTCAGCCAAATTCTGTGGATTGAAATGCAATATTATAGAACTCAATATTGCATATCTAGAAATGAAGTTTCATGCGAAATTTCAAGTCTGTAGGTCACATCGTTTTCGAGACATTGTGTGGAGAGACAGAGAGGAATGAAAATTGCCCTGCCCCTCGAGCGATAGGCTTTTCTAACGCTCGGTCAATAAAATGTAGGATAACATATGCTCAAAGGGAAAATGCTAATTGTTAAGCTGTGTTAAAAAGTGTTAACATTTATGTTAACTAAGAAAATCCGTGATAACAGTAATCTAAAAATGTGACAATATTCTACATTCTGAATAGTACTGTAGCTCAAATTATAACAAAATCCCAAACTGTCATGGTCTGATTCGGGTTAAACGTGATGTCTGATAAACATTGGGTTAAGCTTGTATCTCTTTCAAACTGTAGGCGGCAAAGGCTAATATGATTTTGGCTATACGGCTTTAATAAATGTTGTCTTAAAACAGCATAAAAAATTATAAATGACGCATTACTGCTACATGTTAATTGACGAATATAAAAAACCATAGAAACTGGATTCGTTTGTTTTGTATTGTAAAAAATACATAATAATCTGTATCGAGAGTTTACTTAATGTTGACTGTTTGTCTCTATTAAGGCAGAAAAATTAACGAATACTATAATATTAATGAACACTTTGCAAAACATCAGAGTTAATTTTTTCTAATACATTGTTTAAGAAAATTTAGAATTAAATTTAAGATAATAGCAGACATATTATTAGCTCCATACTGTGAGGATAGAGAAGGGTAAAATGTTAGCAAGATAACGCGGAACCTTTTTGTAAACGTTCTCTATATTACATAACATGACCTACGACAAGCTCTACTGCAGTGGCTGTGACTTGCGGCACTGGGAAGTTTCTCGGCCCAAGTTGGGAGCTAATTATTGTTCCCGTCACTTTCTTCTATGAATTATTGCGAGAGTAAATTATTTAGAAGCACCTTAGTTGGGGAAACTTAAATTAGCGTATTTCTTCAAGTATGAATGCCAGATTATGAAAAAATATAGAGTACTTAATTATATCTTCATATTAAAAATTATGTTTGTTAGTTAATTAAGACGTGGCAAATATACTGTAAACTTTACTAATTTAAAATAGATTTTAAGATGTTAATTTATATAGATTTGCGTTGACGAAAACTTCAATTAAAAACTTAGATATCTGAATAAAAGAGAACCGTGACCAGTAGATTAATTGCCTTCAGGTGGGAATGTTCGACTGTGGAATGCGGAATTACGTGCAGCTAATACTAACACTTAGCTAGTAGCAAGACTCGCATATCATTTCAATAAATTATCGAACAAATCTAACCAATTAGAAACTCGTTAAGCAAACAGCCCAAATGGAGCTGTGGATGAAGTTAATTGACAAGTGTTTGAAAACATTGGATTTGTTCAACTGGGCTAACAAATGGCAGTGAGATGGCAGAACAGACGGAGAGAAGCCCTGGTGGCATGACCAATTACTGGCCATTCAGGTTGTCAGGACACTGATTGGTCCACACTCCCGCTAATTTTCAACAATGACTACGTTGTGTGCCAACTGCTGAATGGAGGAGCCTTCATTATCATGGCGTAGATAGTGAGTGGGAGCGTTTAATAAGGCAAGATTTACGAGTATTAACCACACTTTTATATGACTGTAAAGTAATAAAATTAAAAATTTTACAAATTTAATAACAAATATTGAGACATAAAAATAACTACCATAGTTTTTATAAGAAATTAATTTTAAATGTTGCTTTGTAAACATATTTATTTAATTATTCCAACGGTACAGACAATTTTACACTAATGTGAAAATTAGATGGCACATAATACAATGTAAAAAAATATTTAACGGCAGCGTATAGGTACATACAAAGCTGATAAATATGTTATAAAAGTAACAGTTTACAAAACAAAACAAAAAAGTAACAACTACAACAACAAGTAACGAAACAGAAAATAAATACTATAGATCTCATAATAACACCAATAACCCACAATGAAATAATTTAAATCGTACTTACGACAACTAACAATATTGTAAACTGAATAACATTTTGAAAGACTATGTTCTATATAAAAATAAATAATAATAACTACATATACACATTACTTAGTACTAGAGCTTTGCATTAAATTAGGCTTTAGTAAAACGACCTCTCTGGAAAAAATGTTGGGTCGGCTGTAACAAAATGACCTCAAGTTATTTCCCACCAAACCAATGTTGAATCTAATACAAATTTAATAATAAATATTGAGAGATAAAAATAAATACCATAGTTTTTATAAAAAAAAATAATTTTAAGCGCGGCTTTGTAAACATATTACTTAGTACTAGAACTTTGTGATTAATTAAACTGTAGTGAAACGACCTCTCTAAAAAAATGTTAAGAGCCGGCTATAGCAAAATGACCTTGAGTTATTCCCCATAAAACCAATTTTGAGCCTAATACAGTTTTACAGACATCTTACATAATACTACGTCTAAAAATAAAGGTGTAAATATTTTTCATTATTCTTCTTATAGCACTAAAATCAAAATGGCCACCAGAGCAGCAGACTCTTAAAATTCCTTCAGCAAGTTCAATTATTTGTTATTAGACTATTTACCTCCATCCCCGTATGTCAATGATCAGTATAGAACTTGAGTTGTGCTGTATACCCATACGTTATGTTATGTTATGGAGTATTAATTCACATGTGGGCATACAGGTAGTATTAACTACCTGCAGCCTCTTTTTCCAACTTTCTTATGAGCCACAATAAAATGTTAAATATTGAGATAATACAAATGTTATAAATATTATGTCAAATAAATTTTACGACAAGAACTAGCTATTAAAAATAATAAAATGATATTATACAATACTACTCTCGTATTATAAAATAGAATATTTCTGAAATTTATCCCAAGAGCTTTCATTTCGTCCACTAATGTAATATAAGAGATAACTACCGTTATAATGGAAGAGTTGATTATTTACAGCGGGGGAAAGCAAATATATCATAAAGAGAAATATTGTCTGGGTTAAACACCAGCAAGAAACTGGGACTACGTCCAAGCTCGGTATTTGTTCCCTTTAGAGCCGCGGGACACTTGTCATACACTGGACACTGACACCAAACTTTACAATCAGCTGCTGTTATGCAAGATGTGTCATATCCCTTCCTTATAGTACTCATTCTTGACTAAGTATACTAATTTTTTTCAGGAACTTTTTTAAAATCACATCATAAAGATTAATTTTTAATATTAATATTAACACTTTTATGAAAAAAATCGCGATACCAACAAAATCACATTAATTTTTTAAATCCTTCTGCAACACCTTTAACAAGAACTTTAATTGATGAGTGGTACAGAATATAAAGAAACAAGATGCATTCAGAAGTATGTTTTTCACTGTATCCCTTGTACGGAAGTAGTAGATTGCAAGCGCCGGAAGTAGATCTTTTTGGAGTGAAGTAAGCTTCTTGAGCATACATACATATATACATGTATATATATGTTAAACAATTTTTCTTGAACAGCAAAATTTTGATCAAGCAAGAAGGTAACCTCAACTGGGCAATGTACATTTCATTCGAACTAGAAGTGCTCCTATATGCGCGAAACTTGAAATAGAGCCAGTCGTAATTTTGCTTAACATCTGATACTTTTAACCACTAACACTGGAGTAATCTTCTACATACTTTTAAAATCATCATATTACATGATAAGTATTTTCACTAAAAAGACTACAGGCTTCGACTTTATTATTCCTACACAGTCCACACTAGCTTATACGTGTTACTGAAAACATTGGGGATGTTCTATCATAGGATTTTGCATTTGCAGATATCCTATTTATTTCATTATTAGTTATAAAATCAATTTTAATTACCGATGTTAGGGCCTTAAATTCTCGCTCCAAAACTTAAGTTGCATTTATTCCAAAATGGATCAGGAGATAGGAATATTTTACAGTAACCATCACTTATAACACTGTTTGGTGTTCATTAAAAATATATGCCTATGATGTCTTAGTTGTTCACCAAGAAATTGTTTGTGAAACAGCGGGTTAATACTGGTCAATAAAAAATATGGCAAAAACTTAGCTGGATTGATACAGATTGCATGAACAATGGTACTTAATTATACTTGTATTCTTACACATAACTACAGAGTTGATCATAATACAATGCAACTTAAAAAAACACATTCTTCGAGAAAACCGGAGTGCAAATAATTTTGTAAAAGAGCTAGATATATCTCGCCAGTAGCGCAGTGTAGCGGGTACGGCGGTTATCGCAAGATAACCAGATCAAGCAACGTCGAGCGTGGCCGCTGCTTGGATAAGTGACTGCTGAGCGATCCTGTCCTTGCAAGCGGCCCGCCTGCCCGGCCATTGGTTCGGAAGTCACCTTTAAGCCGTTGGTCCCCAGGTTAAGTGTTAGAGAGGGTTTCTTAGCCCTAAGTTCGCTAGGTAAAATAAGACATTCTTCACTTCTTTTACTTTTAGATATTGTGTTAGGTACTTTAGTATTCAGTATCAAGCCAGGAGAATAGGTTATTATCAGATTTCTAACAATCTAAAACAGAATCAGGAGTTTCTTGTTATTAAAAAAATATTCCACTGTATTCAACATGGACGCAGTCTTTATCGTATTATAAACAGTGCAATCTATTATAAACGTGTGGTTTAATGATGTTGAATTTTGTGATTTTCAATGGTGGAGTTTATGTTATTATTATTATTATTAAGCATAAATTTTAAAATATTTTATTTCTACAATAAAATATTTATTTACTACTATATTTCATGAAACATTGGCCCTCTTTTGATTTAGTGTAATGACTTTCATAGTTCAGAATTAGGAAGAATAAACAATGTTAAGTGTATTCTGGCTAAAGTAAAGTACCATCCCCATTAGGAAATCCAATTATTTCGAGTATACTCGTAGATGCTGAGTAAACGAGAATCAATATTATGACTTTCATTGGATGTTTCACCTTTGAGCATTACTGTTTCGATCTTAGCTACTGTACAGTGTACATGTCATTAGATTCAAGTACAAATTCAAACGACTAGTGAATCTAGTTACGAGTAAAATAAGTAAAAAATGGAAGTGGTTACTTAATAAAACGGTTGTAAGCCACCGGAAATGTGTGTGTGTGTATAACTTGGCTGAGCATTAGTACAATATTTCACTAGAGGGGCTAGAAAAATGTCATTCACGTTTATCTGTCTATGTTACATCGAGTAAAATATGATGATGCATGCCACTCCATGCGATTTGGACCACCGTTAGCAAACATATTTACATTACTCTTATGAGTAATCACGATGGCAACTAGATAATCACAAATAAATAAATATATAAATTATTTAATGATTTAAAATGTACACGATACGTAAAAAAGACTAAATTCTATGGTGAAGCATGCAATTGATGATATTCAGCTGAATGTCATTAAAGCCTACTTTAAGCAACCAAATTTATCTTTGTTTACCATAAGTTGCATAAAATTCTTTTCTCTATATATATCTCTGTCTGACCGCTCACAGTAAATATGAAGAACTAAATGAACTCAAGGAATCAATTTTTGTTTTAAACTTCAGAGAAGTGTTTTACATAAATTTGGCATACTCCTACCTAGTATATCGTATATGTTCGACCAATAGAAATCCACGTCCCGTTTTCCACGGTTTGCAAGGTTCTTCTAAGCATTAAAATTGTATTTATGCAATTGAAAGGCATACAATGCGAAGGTTGGCTCGAGCCAGCTGACCGCTGACCCCAATTAACCCCCACACTGCGATGTCCTGACTCCTGAGGATGACTCACTGACAATGATCAGCGGCCGTCAAGATCCCAGGACTTCCGTCCTGTGAACAGTAAAGTTGTCATCGATGTAACATTTAATCAAATACACGTAGGCCTATTATATGAGTACAAAGGAAATATGAAAACAGATTAACGTAACTAACTAAAACATTATTCATAGCGTTCTACTGCGAAGCTAACAGAGGTTAGTTAATATAAATTATAAAAACCTATGAGATAAAAGGACTCTATTTTTGTTTTCTCGTTTACTTAAAACAATTACAGAAGTGATTTTCATTTTGAACGAGTATAACTTATTTACCCGTTGCGTCGATGTTGTCGATGGAAAACTTGTTAAGTGTACAAGTCTGTCTGGGATGCCAACTTATGTTTGTAATGAACTGAAAGAAAGGTTTTGGAAGTATTGCCAAGAAAGTAAACTTGGAAAATCCCAACTTTATTCTATGTAATTGTTACACAAGAGCAGTTCTTGGAAAGGAACATCTTGACAACTTTTAACTTGTTAATGGTACAAATTGTAATATGATTTTCGATAAATATAGTATGAAAACTACGGAACAAACTTTTTGGCACGGGACCGAGAGCCCAATGTATGACCGGTCAAACTCTATAGCTTTTTACACACTACTGCTATAGTAAAGCTATGCCAAGTCTTTATGAACTATAAAGTTAAGGGAAACATCGCAGACGTCCATTTCCTGTGGGACAGTGACTCTTAAAGCAAGAACGGCTAGTAAAACCATGGGAGTTTAAGAAGACGTGGTTAGAATAACGTTTCTTGTTTCCCCTTTAAATTAATTAAAAATGTGACTGTTTATTAAACAAACAAAATCTTGCACTATGACAATAAACATGAATTAATATTTTTAACTTACACTTTTTTTTAAAACTTCATATGCAGCTTAAATAAATAATTTTGTTGTATTTTAGGTTTCGAAGTATAAGTAGGTCCCCAATTATTACGGATAGGTTCTAACCAATGCGTACTTAGGAGTGTTTGATTTGGTTAATATTGCGTTGTTGCATTACGACAAGAAGTCTCAAATACCAAACAATTGGTTGGAACTGGAACACAAACTATACAGTTGGTTGGTTTATATGTTATCATATACTACCAATACACTGTATTCATAACTTTAATTTTTTTTTTTTTTTTTTTTTTTTTTATTAACGGACAAACCATTTTACAATAAATTACACAATAGCTGATACAAGCGATAAGGCAATAAAAATACAAAAAAGAATAAGTGTATAAATCGAGAGAATGCGATACAATAACATTATGAAGCTTATAAACAACAAGATGTAAACAAAAATATAAACTATTGAAACATAAACAATGAAACTGCAAGATGTGTTCTGCAAATACAGCAATTAATTAACAAAAACCAGATACTAACAACAATACAATATATATAATAATAAATACCAACAATAATAAACTATATAAAAGTGCAATAACAGGAATAAATTGTTTCAATACTGACTTGAGGTAGTACTTTCATGACGTTTGAGGTCGTAAATTGTACACATTGTACTGAACATGTCGAAAAAACTGAATATTTTTACACTGCGATCAAGTTAAAAGTTTACAGAAAGGAAATTAATTGTAATGGGAGAAGAACGCGGAGTAGCGGTAGGACCAACAATACTGAGCCCGGGTCGATCCTAGTAACACAACAACTCTAATACTGGGTCACGAATGTTTTACTCAGTTTTATTTGGTCGTCAGAAAGTATCTTTTTGTGAGTCTTGAATACCGAGAGCTACTTGCAAGGCCCAGGGTGTGGGTGGTTAGGGGGAGGGGTTGTTGACTGATGTTACGGCTTGAAAACAACTCTAATTCGGTTATCCATTGATTTCGCTTTGTGTTCCTAGCAGATACTTCCAGAACTTTAAACGTAATCTTTTGCAGATTAGAGGGAAAATTACATTACTACATTCACAAATCATTATATTAAATAACTGTAGTTTATTAGTAATTTATAAAATATTATGTAAGCTCAAATGTACTTAAACACAAAGTAATTTCAAAATTTTCAGATAAAAGCCTTATGTTTATTAAATTATACTCTTACTAATAACTAGATTCTTTCAATAATTTAAAATCTTAGCATTATAAATTATTTCTTTATGATTTCAAATATAATTTATGGACATGTCGTTTATTGGATCTCCACCATCAAATGAAGAATCTCAAGGACAGAGATGGAAGAAGTGTATATAGTTTATAATTCAATTCGTTAAGTTCATACTAGTATATCAGTTATGTTAGACGAGTACAGGCATAAAATGAAGAAGATAAATAAAGGTAAGAGTAAATAGTGAATAAAAATTAATTTTCAATTTGATTTGCAGCCTCACATTGAAACTGGTTCAAACAAGTTAATGGACACGAACTACATATCTTATATCCAAGGACACAAGGTCAATAAATTACGCCTTGCAATTAAATAAAGTCGCTGTATGAGCTCCAAAAGTTAATAAAGATATATTACTTTGTCGTATTAATTACGAACCTTCCCTGCAGAGTGACTGGGTGGTAAATTATGGCGTTCCGAGGATATGGCAATTAGAAGCTGCAGTCATGAAGTTGGTTAAAACTGTGATAGATCACTTTGCAGCGGACCCGTACCCGACACCGCGGTCCTGGTCCGTCCGGACTTCTTCGCTACTTGTACATCGTGATAACCTCCACTTGTACAGTAGGCCTATATGTTCTTTTCACAAAGTATTTTCAGTCAGGCAGCCCAACCATATTATACCATTACTTTTGTAAAGAATATAATTGAAGAGAATTATTCTTGTTAAGACTGTGTATTATGCGTTGTAAATACTACCGTATGTATGTATTGATGTGTGTATATACTTAAAGATAAACGCAAATTAAACTACTGTACACAAAATGTCATTTCAGAAAAGTTCACTTTGTGGTTAAGATAATCTTTCACTTTAAATAATTCAATGAAAATCGTTCAGGGTAAATAAGAATCACTAGCCTACTAACAACAGACCAATGTAAGCCTGACGGACTTATACGCTTGGGTTGATAACGACACACTATCTAGAGGAGGAAAATCTAGTTTATTAAAACTTTGTGCAATTAAAGACAGCCAAAAAACGTATACATTATTAGCTCACACAAAGAGTATGATCCCTTTGTGTGCATTTCGAATTTTTGGTGTGCAAATTCTAGATACAAAGTGCTTACACATTTTACTTCCTAAACTCTTCGAAGCTTGAGAACTGGTGAAGCTGAGTAGATGAAAAAGGTGCAAGATCATCCTACAGGCCATGAGCAATGACGTGGTCGTAAGATTTAAAAGACCTAAAAGAAATCCAAATTTGGAAGGATTCAGAGGACAGATGAACTATCAGACAGCTCAGAAACTTAACATCATAGAGCCAAAGGCTTGGGGATTCCTGCAACCAGATAAATATGAAGGCTGAGGAGATCAGAGCCAGATTGATTGTTGATGCTGAGGAAAAGATACCTTTGGCTATAGGAGATATTGAATTATGAGGGTGATATAACTATATACTCAAAGTCTGGTTTCCTCAGGATAGGAGCACTGGGATAACTGGAGCCAGGGAAGAATGATGTAAACATAGAACAGAATGATTAAGAAGCCAAACGATCTCAGAATAACAGTAATTTCAATTACAAAAGAATTGGAAACCTACAGGTTTCATACTATAAGAGGCTCATAAACTATTATGAGTTTGTTCATATCCCAAAGAGAGACAAAACTCACTTATCAGCTCAAGATCCACAGAGTCTCTGTCTCTAAATCGGACAGAATGGGGAGAGGGTTCCCAAAATACCGAACAGTTTCCAGCAGCAGCCTCATCGAGGCTTGGCGTTATACACGTTGCTATGATAGATGTTGAATCAACGATGGTCGTTGAGAACACTTATTCATGTGAAGACGATTTCAACTTTTAGTTTATCAAACTAGTCGTAATACGATATTATAAAACAAATACGAATTAAAAGTACAAAAATGAAACACTTTTATTTAAAGTAAATCTGCAAGCATTCCTTATTCAACCGTTAAAAAAAAGATAAACGTAAATGTGGCAATTTTACTGATAATTTTCACTTATATATCACAAGTCACTTTGTCCGTTCTTAGTCCTTAATTAGTATACTTGTCACTCTTTAGGTAATAAGTTGGAGAATGCTTATTTCTAACAGTTAATTATTTAATAACTGTCTTTCGCAACTTATTTGACGATTTGGCCCTTCCCATTGGTTAAATTCGTCTTTAATAGATGACTAATTGTTATAAAACAAAACATGCAATTAAATAACATTAATATTAGTTTAGTTCATTAGAGATAGATAATTTGGAGGGATACAAATACTACAAATATCCATATAACACTAGTATAATTAACAAATATTATGATAGGTATATTAATAAAATATTAATATAGTTATTAAAATTGCAGTTACGTATTAACAATTGTTACTTTTTAATTACAAACTAAGTAACTACAACTAAACAATAAGCCCTAATTAAACAAATTTATTCAGATATGAAGATGTGTTTGATTTGTAAAGTTGTTGTTATTCATAGTATAATATTTCATCTTATTTACATAATACGGTTGGATGATTTACGTAACTAAACTTCTAACGTCATTACACTAGTATGAAGGAGTATCATGTAATTTGGCATAATGTAACTTTATTCTTCAGTATAGTCAAAAACCTAAATGGTTTTTGTATTATTTTTGCCATACTGCTAGTTTCATCTGGTAGGGAACTGATTAAAATACAATGCCTGAATAAGCAGAATCAATTTCAGTTGTTTTTTTAATATTTTGCCATAAAAACAATGAACTTTTATGATTAATAATATTAAAATCTGAAAAAATAACCAGGTACATTACTAGATCCAAATTCTATACGGGAGAGATCAATTCATTCAGATTAAGTAGTATAGCTACGACCATCAAAGTTTGTCCTAGATTATTTTTTTAATAAAATTCTAGAATAACTAATAAAAAAATATTATGTGGGTCCATTTATGTATTTTGATTTCATAAAAAGGGCCGGTAGCGTATTTTATATACGTGCTGTAAATAAGTATTATATAATAGCGAGTCTAGTATATTGTATAGATATAGCGAAATTTGGAACTAGCCCCTTCGATAACCATAATGTCAAGTTGAATTGAACTGAAGGATTTACATCACTTTGCTTTCGTCTATTTTCTTTATGTTTTCTGCGGACAAACAAAGTTATTTATTTGTAGTAGATAAATGGGTGAAATTGATTAAACTATTTATTTGAAATAGGCAACTGATAGTAATAGGACTTTATTGATAGAAAGTGACGTTAATACTGTGGGGATTTCCAATAATGACGTCAGTCTCCGTATTGCTTCATGAGTAGAAATAAATTAGATTATTTTAAATTGAAGTGTTCATTCTTTATTAAGATATATTGTTTACTTTTTGATTTTAAAGCAGGAATTATTTTGATAAAAATCAAATTAATTAGAAATTAGCATTAATAAGAATACTCTATGAAGCTTGACAAAAACAACAAACCTTTCTCTTAAGTAAACAGTAATGCAACAAGCAGCCATTAAAATGTGATGATTTTAAATTTCAATACAATACTGGCCCATGCGGCCCATTTGTTGTTTTGGATTTTGTAATCCGTGCCACTGATGTCTCACAAAACTGGTTGATCAAGTAGTCGTCCTATCAAACCTATAACTACATAATTATCCCGCTTTTTGGCACATAAATGATCCTTCAATTATAAAAAAAAGCACATTTCGTAACACTGTCAATCAGGGTTTATAGGGCATCAAACTGTGCACTTTCCCCTCAGACTTGGTCATTGCTATAAATAGAAGATAACAAGAGACAAAAACTCGGTTTATTGCTATATATACAAGGTAGGTACCACGTGTGTAGGTCACATATAACAGGCTTCGTCGAGGTTTCATGAAAAATTTAATGTCCGTAGCTCATTATATTGGGCAACATGTATTACTAGTTAAACGTTACAATAACAAACGATTCTACTAAATTAGTTTGAATATACAATTTCCACGTTATCATCATGATTAACTATAAGACAAAGTAACATAAGTAAAAATGTTCATCAAAGAGCAGCCGAAACCCATAGAGTGACATGAAGCATTATTAAACTCAATGTTGTTTATATAGAAATAACGGTTTACGCTTATTAAATCTGTTCAGTTCCTACAGTTGACTCTGCTAACGCTCGGCCAATTAAAATATATGTTTAAATGTAGAATAAAATATCTTATTATACATCTATATAAATATCTTGTTGTAATATTTATCCATTTTGCGTTCGGATATTTGTAGTATTTGACATATAAGATAAACATTGGCCACTAAGTGCAACAAATGTTCGTATTTAAAAGTAGTTTACTAACTCTAAAGACACTGCACTTAAACGTGAACTTGTTTTATCTTGATAATTTCGACCAACCATTAGTTCAATCGACTTGTAGTTTATAAACAACGAACTTGTGTTTTGAACACGAACTTGTACTTTATGAAAGGACAATGCACTCCAACAGAGGTTTGCATTTAAACCTCAGCCAAACTTCCACATAAAACCAGATGGAACTGGGTCATTGTTTTACGCTTCAGATGGGAAGTACTTCCAGTAAAAAGTTTTGAAAATATATAAAAATATTTAATTTAATTATGGCGATTTATTAATAATAAACACACATAAAGAGATGCAAGTGCGATTATGTTTAGTTGTAATACGAACGCTTTGCTTGTTTATTTGCTGAGCGTCATCGAAGTCTTATCACTCGAGAGGCTAGAAACGTTTATTTTTTTATTGTCTGAGCTATTATTTATTTATATATGTACCAATAAGTTCGATAATGGAGCATGTCACTCAATAGGATTGCTGAGCATTTGAGGATATTTTTACATTTGTCCTATAGGTAATCATATAATAATGGCATACGATGACATAGTATAATAAATAAGTCTGTAAACAAACTGAACACAATGAAATAATATTATATAACATGTGACATAGTAGCTCATGTGACCTAACTTTGGAACCAAGCATGGGATTTGGCTGAGCATTTGAGGATATTTTTACATTTGTCCTATAGGTAATCATAAATAATGGCAACGATGACATAGTAGAATAAATAAGTCTGTAAACAAACTGAACACAATGAAATAATATTATATAAACATGTGACATAGTAGCTCATGTGGCCTAACTTTGGAACCAAGCATGGGATTTGGCTGAGCATTTGAGGATATTTTTACATTTGTCCTATAGGTAATCATAAATAATGGCAACGATGACATAGTAGAATAAATAAGTCTGTAAACAAACTGAACACAATGAAATAATATTATATAAACATGTGACATAGTAGCTCATGTGGCCTAACTTTGGAACCAAGCATGGGATTTGGCTGAGCATTTGAGGATATTTTTACATTTGTCCTATAGGTAATCATAAATAATGGCAACGATGACATAGAATAAATAAGTCTGTAAACAAACTGAACACAATGAAATAATATTATATAACATGTGACATAGTAGCTCATGTGGCCTAACTTTGGAACCAAGCATGGGATTTGGCTGAGCATTTGAGGATATTTTTACATTTGTCCTATAGGTAATCATAAATAATGGCAACGATGACATAGAATAAATAAGTCTGTAAACAAACTGAACACAATGAAATAATATTATATAACATGTGACATAGTAGCTCATGTGGCCTAACTTTGGAACCAAGCATGGGATTTAGCTGAGCATTTGAGGATATTTTTACATTTGTCCTATAGGTAATCATAAATAATGGCAACGATGACATAGTAGAATAAATAAGTCTGTAAACAAACTGAACACAATGAAATAATATTATATAACATGTGACATAGTAGCTCATGTGGCCTAACTTTGGAACCAAGCATAGGATTTAGCTGAGCATTTGAGGATATTTTTACATTTGTCCTATAGGTAATCATAAATAATGGCAACGATGACATAGAATAAATAAGCCTGTAAACAAACTGAACACAATGAAATACTATTATACAACATGTGACATAGTAGCTCATGTGGCCTAACTTTGGAACCAAGCATGGGATCTGGCTGAGCATTTGAGGATATTTTTACATTTGTCCTATAGGTAATCATAAATAATGGCAACGATGACATATAATAAATATGTCTGGAAACAAACTGAACACAATGAAATAATATTATATAACATGTGACATAGTAGCTCATGTGGCCTAACTTTGGAACCAAGCATGGGATTTAGCTGAGCATTTGAGGATATTTTTACATTTGTCCTATAGGTAATTATAAATAATGGCAACGATGACATAGAATAAATAAGTCTGTAAACAAACTGAAAACAATGAAATAATATATATATATATATATATATATATATATATATATATATATATATCGTATGGGGGACAAAGGCAGCTATCCATAAAGATGAAATAATATTATACAACATGTGACATAGTAGCTCATGTGGCCTAACTTTGGAACCAAGCATAGGATTTAGCTGAGCATTTGAGGATATTTTTACATTTGTCCTATAGGTAATCATAAATAATGGCAACGATGACATAGAATAAATAAGCCTGTAAACAAACTGAACACAATGAAATACTATTATACAACATGTGACATAGTAGCTCATGTGGCCTAACTTTCGAACCAAGCATGGGATTTGGCTGAGCGTCATTGAAACCTATGAATCAGTAGGTTAACGCAATTTCTCTTTTCTTTGCCAGGGAATGTAAACATTTCTTACCCATCTGTCACTTATGAAATAAGCTAAAGACTTGATATTTCGAATTGAACCTCAACGAGGCATGTTACGCGACACGCGGTGTAATCCTACCTTGTATAATTACACACAAAACATTTTTTAGGGATGTAGCTGCCGTACTTGTGTATTTAACATGTATAGCCCATTAACCTGCATAAAAATCTTAAGTGATAGAACAGTTTATATTTTTATCTTTAAAAATAAATTTAATTTAAAATTATTCATGGAATTTACACTATGGGGGGGGGGGCAGAAAAAAATGGGGGGTTCTCAGCTAGACTTGGACAATAATTATCTGATATAGTTGAATCACAGAACTGCATGTAATGTATGTAAAGAGATAAATACATTTAATTTTTCATACAGTACTAGTAATTATTTTTGACTATACAATATTCGTTAGTTTAAAATATGAAAACAAATATTTTACGGTTACCCTGTAAAAATAACGGGAAGGATGTAACGCGCTTGTGGCCTTTGCGTGATTTACGTTCCTTAGCCCAGCTTGGTACTCATTGACCGCGACAGCTACGATTTATTACCAACTTAAGCCATTTAATATTGTTTATGTTTGTTTGGATTACGGGTAAATATTTTGTCTATACTTTAACTAGTATAATGTTAAAAAATTTTACAAGCTGTAAAATAGCATAAAATGTTACATTTATCTAAGTAACCGTTACAAATAATTAGGTTAGAAGAATGTTAAATAAATTGTAAATGTAAATTTAAAGTTTAAACGTTGTAAAAATTAAATTAAATTAAATTAGATCATTGAAAAATATTGCGGAATTCTGTTGTGAGTGTGATGTGGTAGATCAGTATAAAAGGCAGACATGACTCTATGAAACATATCTAAGTGTTAAAGTTAACAAACAAACAAACAAAAGAAGTAGATATCAAATACCAAGATTTTTGAATTCTGGATAAATTGTTATTTCTAGGGGTGCCAAAGACTACGGGAAACTTAGTGACATACAAAATAAATTTTATTATTAAATCGTAATTTAAAAACTGTCAGTCTGAATTTTAAAATTGTGTACTTAATGGAAAATAAAAAAACCAAAAATAATAGCTATGTGCTCTATAGTCAAAAGCCTAAAAAAACCATGACAGCGCCATATCATGGTACATACGTCTAAATATTTGTTCAATGAACTGAGATATTTTGATAGTTTGTGTAACAAAAGCATTAAGGCGTTCTAATCTAAATGTAACGTTTATTTAATTTTAAAAATGTGTCGCATAAACATTAAATATTGTATTTTTTTAATTAAATAAATTATTGAGAAACATAAGATCAGATGGGTTGCAGGAATTCACAGCAAACAATGGCTGTGTTGTGCAGATAGCCGACTACAGGAGACCCCAATTAACCTCCGGTCAACAGTCTGCTTCCTTGTGGACAACACACAACTAAACTGAACAGCTCAGTTGGTTTATAACCTACCGCTGACAAGTTGCTGCACAACTAAGTTCGGAGAGTTCGACAAAACAAATATTACAGCAAAAAAAAAAAAAAAAAAAAAAAATCAGTGATCACGTATATTCTGTGTCGATAAAAAGACAATCAAAATGTTTTTGTGTTCAAAACACACCCTAACTTGACTCATCAGGTAATAAAATCGTTAATCCTCATTTCAGCTTAGTTCATTGCACAAAATTTGATTTGTAAATTTTTATGAAAGAATCTCTTACATTTTCTTTATTGTATATGGTAAGCAAAATGAACTCAAGTGTCCAATACCTTTATATTTAATAAGAAGCGTGAAAGATATATTCCGAAAGTATATGTTTTATTCTTCTAAATTAGAATATTTATTTTATAACGTTGTGTTTACAAATGGAATAAGTTTAGATACTTTAGTATTATCTGGAGGGCAATATATTTAGAAGGGCTTTTCTTACAGGAAAACTAAATAAACAACAAAATTAGAATAAAAAGACTGTAATTGAACTAATGTGAACATTGCATGTCACTATGGTGATCGGTTCTTGATGTAGCCTCCCAGAAAGCGATATCGGCGAGGAGGACACTCTGTCCCTATCTACTATTTATTATTAGGCAATGATTACTCAAATATCTGAGCTTGAATTTAGGTTCTATCTCGAGGGATGATTTTCTTATTTCGCCAAAAGTGCGGGAGGCGCACTGATAGCCAGGGCATTTCCGATAGGTACTTTCCCGACCTCAGATCATGTACCAGATGTCCAACGTGATCTGCTGGATCATACTGAAAAGTTGGACGACCTCGTATATGTATTTAAATCACCATTAAACAAAAAATTCACATTTTTAAGCGAATTTCTGGTTTAGACCAGAGGGACATCACTCAGAGGAAGATTTGAAAATATATATAACAAGCATAGGTCGAGTTTACATAAAATAAAAGGGCTTTGTTGGATAGAAAATCTTTAACTATCAAAATACTAGAGATTGTGAAGGTATCAAGTCAAGCTGCTAAAATATTTTTAAGATAGTGAAAAATATTTTATTA
This sequence comes from Homalodisca vitripennis, assembly GCF_021130785.1. Classification (NCBI taxonomy): domain Eukaryota; kingdom Metazoa; phylum Arthropoda; class Insecta; order Hemiptera; family Cicadellidae; genus Homalodisca; species Homalodisca vitripennis. Next base: position 179,840,093 of record NC_060210.1, read on the forward strand.
GTCTTTTGTTATCTCCTAAAATTCCAACATGGCATCGTACGGTGTTGCAGGAATAGTTTTATATTAGGAAAACTGTTGAGCTGTAATATCAGTACAATTTTTCAGAGTAACATATGTTTTAAAATCAGTTATATTATATCTGCTATATTTTCAATCATTCAAGACATAAGACTCATGGGCTCTCTCCCTTCTCCAGCTGTATTTTATTAGCCGTTCATTATCTTATTCACTAAAGTATCGTCTAAACTTTATCTTGAAAGAAGAGATTTATGACCTGCTGTCTATAAGAAAACAACCCCATATTTTAACGTGAGCAGCACGTCCTGAATATTTCGTGGAATGAGTTTTGGAACACTGTATGACTTCCAATAAGTATAATCTATAGCCATGAATGATATCAGAAGAGCACATATTTCATTCGCCCACCGACAAGAATTTCAATTCAATTAGTGGATTCAAGTATGGCAGTTAATACATTATTTTTTCTTGGCATAAAACACGAAGAACAAACAAGTTATACTGTAGCATGTTTGAATTGACGAATAAACATAATTAGGAACACATTTTTAAATATAGTGTTCACTAATATAGTAGGTTAAAAAAGGAGAAGACAAATAGTGATAATGTGTTTTTTTTACATTGAGATTACATCGATCATAATTGCATGTATCGTTGTAATATTTATTAATTTTAAAATGGGTTTCTGAATCATCCATAAGCTACCCATTGGGGAACCTTATATTATGCGAGCTATGTATTTCGCATCCATTTCATCAAGTATATGAACAAAAAGTGAACATTAAAAGATATTGACAACAAATGTACAGGTCAAAGGTATGCAATAAATCTCAATAAGAAAATTCAGCAAGAGACAACTAGGTAAGACTATTTAACATTTTCTTAAAGAATGGCCACAAAATTAAATATAATCTCTGATTATTTTTAATTACTGCAGTGATGTAACATGGTCTACTTTTCCATAATGTTATATAATATGTCACCTTGTCTGTGTACATGAAGGTAGCTAACATTTATTGCTTAAAATGTGCTCAAAAACGATATATTCATAGGCTACATAAGTTATTTACTACTTGTATTTAACAACATAATGTCTTTATGGCAAAGTACAAGTAGCAGATGTTTTTATTTAGCAAATTCAATGAATATATTTCTCACATGAAGAAGTTCGTCGCAAAATAATCTATAACAGAAGGTGAAAGCATAAATCATGAGTGAAAATAGAAATCACCTGATATTATTCACATTCAATAGGGAGAAATAGAAGGAACAACTCCTGACACTTTGACAGTATATTGTCAGTGACTCGATCTCTTGCGGGAACAGTTTAGAGAGGCAATGTGCTGTCGTCTCCTTATAATACATACCGCAGCTTCTACTTTATTGTCTGATATTTGATTTCTATATCGTGTTATTATAGATTTTCAAGGCAATTCAACGTTGCCTGGTCGTTGCTTGTATAACAGTATGACGTGACTGATCTTCAATATTATTCACAAATTAATATCATATTGGTAAGTTTTATCAATGAACACGAATAAATCAATCACACCATTACAAGTAATGGTTCTTTGTTTGAAGGTTATTTTTGACGATGGAAGGATTGTGAAGGAAACAGGATTTTCCGGACATTTGTCATCGTTCAGTGAAACAAAAAATCAGTAACACTGCGTTTCGAGATCTGCAATCTGATCTCTTCTTCAGGTAAAGAACTAACCTAATACATAATTACAAACTAGGTTAAAATAAACAAATCTTACCAAAGCGTTGTGGCACGCCTAAGTCAGGAATCACAACCTACATGTTGTTTGTCAACTTCACTAACTCTATAAACATGCACTTAGTAAAAAACTATACCAAAGACTAATCATTAAAACTTAATTACGGAATACAGGTCACAATACGTCTTCATTCGTCTACTAACCACCTAGGACCATAACTTGAGTCGTAGGTGGTTAGTAGAAAAATAAAACTTTTATATATTTATCTTAAAAAAATTCTTGTTATGTTCAATTTAGTTTATATTCAAGTACAATAAACTACTTGAAGTACTTGAGACCAAAATATAATGTTAGACTAGTTTATAAAAGCCTTTCCAAGCAGTAGCTAAATGGAAAAGCCGTTCTCTTAGATTTCCACCAGGGCAGTTTATCCCAGTAAATCATGGCCGGTAAAGTTAGGCGAGGAGCCTCCCACCTTCAAATTGGTTTTCTAAGTCTTAAGCTCAACATCGCGATAAAAGCTAAAACGAATTTTTTTCTTCATTACCAAAAAGTGTAGGCGATCATATCTGTTAATGTTTATAAACAAATAACAATATATGCAAATTCCAAAGGATAATCAACATCATAAATATAGTCGTGTAGTAATAAAAAAACACGTATTATTTATATCTTTTTATTTCCTTTACAACACTTTTAAAGTATAAAAAATACATACTTTGTGTTGGCTTTGTGTCTTCTACAAAATAACTAAAATAACGATTAGACGAGAATATGATACAAATCTCGTTCAAAATTTACTAAGTAGTTGTGAACCACTGAAACAAAAAAGTGTTTTATTTTCAATCCCACTGATCGGGTCAATTATATACTTGAGAAACAAACAAAAAAAAAAACACGTAACAGATTCTGAAATGTAGTGATCATAGTTTGTCAAATCAACACTAACATCAGATAACGATCTTGCTATTACAAGCATTCCACCACCAATCGCAAAAAATACTTTACATAAAAAACTGTGTGACCATATATCATCGCTGTAACAGCAAACACACGTCTGCTAACGTTTTAAATATAAATCACCCACTACATTACACTAAAGGAGAACTCATTAGGAAAAACACAGGAACGCGAGTAACGCCTCTATTAATAAAACAAACTAAAACGACCATTAGTCATTAAAAACTACTAGGGGTCATTACAAGACACCTGAGGGAGTGTTAATCATGTGCACTTCCAGCGAAAGGGTGGTGTTGTGCCATAAAGCCGAGAGTGCCGTTATTTACTGCACATCGCGCCGCAGCGGCAAACTACTTACCTCAGGTCAGTTCGGGCACGGCCGCGCATCGTGAATCACTGCGCTTGATTGTGCATTAGAACAGATGAGCTCGCTACTAATGCACTCCGTAATGTATTGTATTTGTTAGGGTTCAGCAGCACGATTGTATCTCTGAATTAGACAAGTTAACTTCAAACTAAACGATACAAGATTTTAACTCCAGTGCAACTCCGGTACACAAATATTGTATATGTTTAATAAAAGTCTTATAATGATACTTACGAATCTGCGTGAGCTGGTCATTTTTTTCTTATTTACCTGTAACACAATAATAAATAATTAATAACATAAGTTTTATGTGATTTAATTTAATGTATCGATACAGAATATATTGTACAGTATTATTATTTGTTTCTATCTATAGAAGATTCACTGACAAACAACACAGGCATTTTATATATTTATAGTCAATTAACTCAACGAGTACGAAAAGTTATCTAATCTAGTACCTACATTTAGATTTGAAAATTAAAATAAAATTATTGGTAAGTTGGAAAGATGAAAAGCAAGGTTATAGCACAGTTTTATCGTTGGCTTTGCGTTTGAATTGGCGATACTCGAAGTTTATGTTATCTGTTTTTGATTGAGTTAAATGGAAGTCTCGCGAATACTTTAAAATCCTCGAAGTTTGTAAGCAATTTAACTTAATTAACAAAATTTAACAATTTAACAAAACTTTATTATCGTTCAACTGAAAAAAAATCAAACAAGTAAACAAAACAACTGCCCTAAAAAGTTGTTTTTATCCCTTTGATAAATCTTCACTCTCAGGTCTAATAATTTCTATGCAGTCATTAAAAACCTTAAATGTAATCATAAGTGAAGTTGTATATCATTAATGATTCAATATACAGAAAAGTAGAATTCGCATGATCCCATCATACGGAATGGAGTTTAAATTGTAAAACAATTGGACAATCAATGTGAACTCCTAAGAATAAAGAGCTCATAAATAAATTACAAAATTAAATTTGAGACTAACCTCATAAATTCCTTATCGTTTAGAAAGTTAAATAAGTACGAGTCACAAGTGGGGGTAAAATATTCAATATACTTTTGAAAGGATTAAAGAAATTTGTAATACATATACTATAACTGTGAGAATAACTATCCTAAAACTGTTTTGTAATCTTTCGATAGTTATAATGAACAAAATAAAATAAGTTATTTTATAAAACACACAGAACATTAAAAGTATTAATTTTATAATTAATTTTTAATGTTGCATTAACAATTCCAAAGTTCAACGACATTTGACGTACATTTTTTTTTGGAATTTATTCACTTCCTTTAAATGATTAATTGTATAATAAATTTTTATTTGAATTTAGTTATAAACTGATACAAGGATTTTCACCCCCAAAGGTTGGGACACACAACCGCACCGCGCCCGACACGTCAGTCGGCCGTATGCTTCAATAAAGTAAAAATAAAAATATTTTATTTACAATAAGATTTTCAAGCAAGAAACCCCATGTTAAAAATAAATAATAATAATAATAAATCATTTATTTCCCCATAATAACAAACTGAATATTACAAATAAATATTACTGCCAGTGCTTAATAATAAATAATACTATGACATAACGTATTTACAATAGCAGTAAATAACAAATAAAAAAAAATGTTTTTTACTTACTTTATTTCAATTTTATGTACTTAGAGTAATAAAATATAAAAAGTAGGTTACATCCTTTTAGATTTTTTTTCTTTTTTTAAACTAATAATTAGGCCAATAGATTTACAAAATAAGGGAAATTTAGGTGCCCCATAAGAGGCTGTGCCTGTGTTGGGGATACTATATACAAAAAGGGTAAAAAATAAAAATAGCGGAATCGAGCAACAATGAAATGATAAAAATGAGTTATTGTAGCTTATGTAGTAAATAATGTACTCTTACGTTTCAATGTTTAAATTTAGTATAACTAGTGTGCTGTATTAAACAAAAAGGATTTATGCATGATTTACAATTCAAATATTAGGCTTTACGCATGTAACATTAAATATTATATTATAAATAATTATTTTATAATGCTCTAAAGTGTCTATTTAAATATTATTATAACTTAGCAGACAAGACTAACCATACACTAATGTATTATCTTAAACAAATACTCAATATCATTTTGACCGATCAACCATACTCTAATTTTTGTAGAAAATATATTTATGTTTCTACTATTTTTGACTAATTCTGGCAATAAATTATTTGTCCTTGGAGCTATAAAAGAAAAACATTTTGTAAAATCTGTTTTTTGTAAGTTCTCCAGTATACATTTTACAAATATTTACTATGTTTTACAAATTATTATAAAAGGGCTTGCAACATGTCAAACTCTCTGGCAACACACTATAGCTCTTGGGTTTAATACAAAAAACACTAAATATACCGTTTATAGTGTATTTGACCGAAATTCATTGCAATGAAATACAATGAACAAGAATTATAGGGATAAAAAATATAACCAAGATAATGATATTTACAAATTTTATATACTAGCTGATTGTACAAAGCTTTACTGTAGCATTGCAATATTTCATTCACCACAGCGATTAATAAAAATAACAACAATGAAATTAACAATTATCTCAAGCAATACTTAATCTTCCGAATATTTTTTAAGTATCTGTCACTTCGAATTCAAAAGAAACATGTTCTAGTACAAACAGTGAGATTGTTGCGCTCGGACTGCATACGGACATGTGTGGCCTCACGGTAACCGAGCCGAGCCCGCACCGACAATCGGCCGACTCACGTGTCGGGCACGGTGCGGTTATGTGTGTCCCAACCTTAACTCAAACAATTAAAAATTAGTTACATCGCTTAATGTATTTGAACATCCTGGATTTCATTTCTACTCATAAAAATATTCTTATTTGCATAGATTTAATTACAAAATTAATCATACACATGTTAAATTCCAGTAATACATAATCGTAGAAGGTTCCGATAGAATATTTTTAGGGATGTTTTGAAACCTCGAATATCTTGCTTTGAAAATCAAGAAAAAGTGACAGATAGTTTACGCAAGATATAACCCAGCAAAAACAAAACATCAAGTGTTTGTTAATGAATCCAAGCACAGTTCAGGTAATGTATTATACTTTAATTTAAAATGCATAAACAATTCCAAACACTGTACTGTAAATGGGTCAAAGAATGGAAAGGTTGTAATTGTACTTCAATATAATGTGTGTTACCATTGCTGCTTTAGAATGTATGCATTTTCACACAGAAACCAGAAAAGGAGCTAGTTTATTGTAGCGTGACTGCAGTAAGGAACACGTTCAGTATCGAACATAGAGTGTTGTGCGAATACTGAGAGGAGAGCAAGGAGCGGGTAGAATGAGTGCCATTCTGGACCATTTGTCTCGACGATGCTGTGCGACTCCCGGGGATCCATGTATATTCATCAGATCATCAACATTGTAAAACAGAACTTCCTTCCTGGGCGAACGAGTGGGCAGAACACTGACTGGACTGTCTCACGGTGGCTACAAATTGGCAAATTTTCTCATTACTAGTTGTTTTACATTATTTTTCAGGCTAGGTTAAATTTTAATCTAGATTTTGTTTAAAAAGAACAAGCTATGTTATGTAATTAAATGACTGATGACTGATTGATAGGTATATGTATACATATAAATAAAAGGCTACAACTATTTCTTATCGTAATGACTACGAAACAAGTGAGAGTAGTCTAGATCACTCAATATGAACATGCAGTGAAGGTGTTACATATTTTAGCACTCTAATTCTAGAAGCTTGAAACAAATTCTCCAGACATTCATAAATGAAGCATGTGTGTATTCTTGATCTTCCGATGTAATTTGTTATTTATAAATTACTCGTAATAGTAAAGTTTATTACAGTGGAAACAAACGGCAGTTTTTTTTATACAAGGGAATAGTTGATTTGGAATGAAAACTTAACGTGTTGTCGAGAACATCATATTATATTGCTACATCACATATTACATTAGCTTAAAAAATACAACTGAAATTACTCTGTGTGAATAAAATGCTGCATTCCAATTTGTAACCAATAGAAAAATTGTTAGAAATTGTCATCTTATGGAATTGTCATAATTTATTGTACCATTGCTTTGAAGGGATGAGAATAAGTTCCCAATGATGTCTTTGTTGGAAGTTACGAATAGTCGACAGTGAAAGGTAATTGCTTCTAACGATGGGATTTCATCGGATCAATAAATTCGCTGACCTTAGGGATACTAAAGGAGCCTCATAGTGTATGACGGGAGTCCTCTCTCTTGATTTGCGAATCATTACCTTCTTCCTATCCTGGCTGATATTTGGGTGACTGCAAAGCTTATAGCGAGCTCGATATACCCTTATTCGGGAAGACGTGGGATAACCTATTATAGAGTATTTATAGTAGAAGTAGTGGGCTAGAATACGTTACATAGTCCGAGCCCGGCCTTTATTAATTCGCTTCTCGACCCACACAGAAAAGGACATCGCTTTAAGAGGGGACGCTAGCCAGCTGTCGCGACCGACCCGCATATACTGGCTATAGCCGCATATAGTGTTAAAGTTTTAGACTGTGTTATAGATAGGATCTCCTCTCAAATTCATAAAGGTTTTTTTTCAGAAAATTTTCCATAAGAAAATATAGTTTAAATATAAGTTACGAAACATTATGATTAGGAGATAACTGCATATTTTACAATTAATTACTATTGAGGCACTAAATACTAATATTGTTTGGAGTGTCGATGGCCGAGCGGTATAAGAGGTAGGATTTTTGATCTGAAATAGAAATAGTGCATGTTAAATCCTGTCTGCGACCATAACACTTATTGACAATATCATTGACCTAGTGCTGAAGCAACAGGCTAGTGCCCCCCATGAGGACGGGTAGAATAAGGCTTAAAAGAAGATTGGCTTCTCCTAAAAAAATTCTGAAACATTTATGAATTTACTTTATTATTTAAGTAGTTATAGAGTCCCTCTCTAAAACAGGTTTCAAGCTTTAGCCACATGTTTTAAGCAAAGCCTCAGATGCGAAACTTCCAGCTGACTGGCGTTCTCTCTAATTTGCGAGTAACTTTTAATGTCAATATTAGGAATCGTCGTATTGACGAGCGACAGACGAGACCACTCTGCAGATTCAATTGACTCGTTACTGTGACAAGTGTAAATATTTGGCAGCCAAAGTTTGGTGTTTGTGTGAAGCACAAGAAGCTTTTGCGACAGGCAGATTCTTGGAGTGACAAACACCGGAACTCTGTTCTGAGTGCTCTCGTCTATTGGTCGTGTTGTCACTATGTAGATGTAAAACTTTCTGTAGGGAATACTTCTTATACATAGGCTTGGTAGAAGTATTCTGGTAAACAGTAGTATTGTATGATTTGTTATATTGTTTTTATTCATGTTACCTACAAAAATTTGTTGTCGTAATTTAGATTTATTTAAATATTCCACTTAATGAACACAATAGAAAATAATTGCAAGATTTTAAAATTGACTGAAAAAAAAATTGATTGTATACAATTGTTAATGGTGAATTTTAGTAGGGATATAATTACCTCTAAAAACCAAGACAGATATTTCACAAGGAGTGAATTGATGCACGAATCAATCACCAATAAAATATTTAAAAAAATATAATGTCATATTTATGGCTGACTCCACACTGGAAGAAGTCAGCTCTTCGACATTCTACGGAATGTACCTTGACCAAAGAATGACTTGAAATGAGCACATTGATCATGTTTGCGTCAAAGTCTGCTCAGGCACCTTTTTTCTGACGTCTTTAGCAAAATACTGCCCGTCAGGCAATGATTATTGCGTATTATGGCTTGATCTACTCCTATCTGGCCTATAGATTCTTCTTTAGGGAGCTTGCTCAAACAGTTACAAAGAGCATTCAGACTCCAAAACAAGCGATTCGAACAATCGCAAAAGTCAAATTCAGGGAGTCGTGCAGGCAAGCTTTCACGAAATTGCAGCTGTTGACTCTGCCATGCCTCTACATATTAGGAAAAACTTTCTTTTGTATGAATAAATGTGCCTAAATCAGAGGCCAAGACATACACATGTATGGAACACGTGACAGAACAAACTAACGAACTGGGAGACACAAAACGGTGGTTTACGAACGCCTGCCCTCGCAAAAGGGTGTTCAATTCCTCAACAGACTGCCCAATTCATTCAAAGATGCTCCAACGCTTAAGGCATTAAAGACTCACCTAAAACGCTTCTTGGTGTCTCAGGCATCTTATAATGCAGGTGAGGTTTTGGATTTTAACTGGGAGACCGCTTAATTAGATGACTGTCTGCTGTTCAAAGTGGGTTGTAATGACGATGAATGAAAGAAGCGTGATTGTGAAGATTGTATGAATGAATGAATGTGTATTCTAGTGTGAATAACAGCAATTTTAAGGTATCCTTATTAATTTACGTTTGCCATACAATTTAATATTGTAACAGCAATACAAAAATACTGTAAAAAAGTAGAAAGTTTAAAATACAGCTTACACATCCAGATAATGCTACTGAATGGAACCTATATGACTCAGCGATATATCAGTAAAAAAACGCAGCCTTTGTTATTTAGCTTACTGTGAAGACAAAATTTTAATTGCAATTGCATTTTATTTTAACATCATATCTCACATAAAAGCCATTTTTGAAAACTTTGTTTCCACAAATGAATGATTGGTAAATTAATTGTACCATTACCAAAACAGTATAAAACATTTTTAAATTTATTTTTGATAAACTTTATTTAAAAGTGATACGTTTAAAGTACAGAAATGGTACATAAATTAAAACAACAATTAATTAATGTTACAATCTATAAATTATATAACAGTCTAATAAAATAAAAATTGATAGATCTCTTAAAAGCGTAGAAGGTCGTAATTAAATGAGCTTGTTAGAAGAAATCAACATTAAGAGCAAGTCAACCGTAGTATCTGGGTCACCAATTATTGAAAACGTTTTTCTCCGCCCTAAATAAACGGGTAAATTTGTTCGAGCAATTTAATTACGTATTTATAACAAGAAGTGTAAATATTGTAATATTAAATTTTTGATCAAAATGGCAAACAATTAAACATTAATGTAAAATACTAAACTATTCACATTGAACAAACACAACAATTTGCAATGAATAGCCTTTGCTACTATAGTTGTGTAACGTGAAAAGCAATTGACCTATACAAACATAGGCTTTCTTTATAGCTTTCTTACACAGTTCGAAGCGGTAAATAGACATTACCCAAATATAAGAAATTATTGAACTGATATCAAAAGGTTATAAAATGAGTAAAAACCGAAACATTGGCATTTTGAAGTAGGAAATGTTACGCCCGCAAACACAGTTTACAAGGACATCCTAATCTTGGAAATCTGATCCGTGCGAGTATGGTATGGAACTGTCAGGATCAGAGTTCTATGACGTTTTAACCCAAAGATGTTATCTACACGTAACCCAATACGTCTGGCATGGGCCACCCAATATATCCTGGGGTTTCTAACGTTGCCAATTATCTTCGTACAGCGGTGATACACCGACACTGGATATACTAGAGATGTTATCTACACGTGACCCAATACATTTATTTAGGGCCACCCAATATATCCTGAGGTTTTCTAACGTTGCCAATTGTGTTACTACTACTGCGGCATTGCACCGACACTGGATATACTCGTAGATGTTATCTACAGGTAACCCAATACATTCAGTTAGGGCCAGCCAATTATCCTGAGGTTTCTAACGTTGCCAATTGTGTTACTACTGCGGCATTCCACCGACACTGGATATACTCGTAGATGTTATCTACACGTAACCCAATACATTCAGTTAGGGCCAGCCAATTATCCTGAGGTTTCTAACGTTGCCAATTGTGTTACTACTACTGCGGCATTGCACCGACACTGGATATACTCGTAGATGTTATCTACAGGTAACCCAATACATTCAGTTAGGGCCAGCCAATTATCCTGAGGTTTCTAACGTTGCCAATTGTGTTACTACTGCGGCATTGCACCGACACTGGATATAGATGTTATCTACAGGTAACCCAATACTTTCAGTTAGGGCCAGCCAATTATCCTGAGGTTTCTAACGTTGCCAATTGTGTTATTACTGCGGCGTTGCACCGACACTGGACAGAGACATTCCTTGTTAACGAACGTACATTCCATCACGTCTCCGACTTGAACTTCTCTCCTACGTTTCCGCATTGGTTGCGCTTTAGTTAGCTCTCCAAGATATTTTTGTCAGCTGTATATTTCTAAACTGAGGTCAGAAATGTTTATTACAGGTAATTTTTTATACGGAATATGTCAAACGACCCGTGCGGTATGTATAGTGATCGTATCAGGTGGGTATATAAACATTTTTAAGTCCTTATACTCCATAATGTGATAACAAGAAAATAAAAAAAAACATTTTTTTATTTCCCAAAATGGCTCAATATGGCAGGAGGAAATGCTTTTACACAGAGTTTTGAACATAAACATGGGTTGTGTGATACATAATTTTGAAAGTCTTATATGCTGATAAAAATTAAACTTTATTTTTCTAAAACCAATTTTCAGAGTGGGTCAAAACGTTTAAAAAGAGTTTTAAATTAAGTGTTGTGTTGTTATTACTTTGATAAGAGAGAAAACGAAATTCCTAGTTTATTAGAAATTCTTTAAGAAAATATGTGGTAAAGACAGTTTTAGTCGGGTTTTAAAAAATTACAAAATTTTAAAACTTGAACAATAAGAGGTTAAAACTAAATATTGTTAAGTAGTAACCTATCGTTAATATACAGTTTATAGTTAATATGTTTCTCCCGGAATATATTCAAAAGTAAAAAATATGTACAAAACACAGAATTAAATTTTTATAAAAAAGTTGAAAGATTAAACCCACTTAAAACGGCAGTAACTGGTATTTGGTGTCACTTATTCCAAGGAAGACAAACCTGTTGATTTAAGTGGTATGTTATTTACTCTGACTGAATAATGCAAGAGTCCAGGCATGGCTTGTTAGTGATGGCGTCTGTCAGTTTAGCTGTAATTGTTCGATGGTATATTGGGTTCACAGTTGCGATTTTCTTAACCGGAATATTTTAAATCTTAAATTTTCATAAAATTACATTGAAAAATTATATAAATCCTCACGTATTGTCAGATATACATTATTCATTTTCCTAGTAGATGGTGATTTCAGTGACGAATTAAAGAGAACAGTGAATTTATTTAGTTCTAGTTGTCACCAACCACTTAGTTCTCATTTTCTCATAATATACTTCATGTATCGTTTCCAGAATTACTATAACATCAGTCCACCGTTTCATGTCTAAAGGTCTACAGGCGATGAAGGTGTAAAAATGAATTGTATTCGAAACTCTCGTGCTGACTTTAAAGTGCCCTAGAGAGTGTAAGAGAAAACAAAAGAATTCAACATGAGCGGATCGTGTTTTGAAAGCTTGCAGATTCTGTCAGATCCGTCATCAGTAATCTTTACTGGGCAGTGATTTGTCATGAACCATACCTTAAAGGAAATCATAATCTAGATTTATCAACTATAATGTCTCACTGCATTAGATTAGGCCTTCGAAAGGGTCATATTTTGAAAAGCGTATTACTCACTCATCATGAGGTGTTCTCGACTACTTCCAATATCAGTAAAGATAACTGGGTCATTGGTAAAGCTCTAACATCAGATAACTGTGGCTAACCAGACCTAAGAACAAAGCTCGTAATGGATAAACTAATAGTACTTAAACATTATTTCGCAACTGTTTAGTCAGTGGTAAATCACACATGTGTTGAAAATGAAAAATCCCTTTATCGATAAGTATCGTACGCTAGTAGGGTATTACTTTAAAGAACGCTGTTGATGAAGTGGGTTTACACTGAGCATGAGAGAAGGAGGAGACTGCATCTGGGTCTGAGGATGTGTAGGTTGGTTCTGCAGTCTCCCTTCCCCAGGGCCAGGGCGGAGTCTGGTCTCTATTTATTTAGATCTGTGTCTTTTCAGATTGTGCGTCTAATTAGGGGACACGGACACCTGAGGAAGCATTTTCATAGAGCCGGCATCTTCTGGGCAGATTCGCAGATAGTGAGGCGGGCAGGAAGAAGCTGCTGAACACCTGTTCTGGATTGCCTTACAATGGGAGCATTCACCATATTGGAAGTCTAAAAAAGGGTAGTAATTTCCCCAGGAGGACCTCATTGGTTGTTTGAAGAACTCCTGAAACTGTTATTTGATAGATGAGGCTTACGTGCATGGTAATAGACCGCCCCTTAGAATAAGTCTACGATTTGTTGACAAATAATTCAAATTCTATAATAGTTGAGCCCTGAAACTTTTTTGATTTAGAAATACCCGGTTATAGTAGGCCCTAGCCTATTTAAATAGAACCTAGTTATGTGAATTTTGGTTTTATCTGATTATAAAACAGTCTTGTTATTATGTTTACAAATACTTTACCGCATGCAATATAATTTATTTTTTTGTATAATTTAAAACGACGCTGAATGTGTTAAAATTAAAAGTTCAAATTTTGTTAGTAAACATGTAATTAGTTACTCAGTTAGTCAATTAATGACATAGAGATTGTTATTTCTTATGATACGTTGCTTTGCAAAACGTCTGTGTTGTCAACCCCACTCTAGTAATTTTGAAAAATAAAAACTACAGAATCGTACATTTCTGCAAATAACTCACTTTAATTAATAATATGTTAATTAATAAACGTTTGCGTTGTTTGATCATACGTACATGAAATAACTTGGAAACATATAGAGATAAAGATAATTTAAACTTTTAAAACGAGAGTTTTGGTAACGTAAGTTTGGATTTTTTGAGAAGATTAAAATATAGATAGATAATTATTAGGTGGTTTAAAAATATGCCAATCGAACGTATAATAATCTACAATCATTAAATTTTAATTTTAAAGGGAATATAATGTTGCGAAAATGTCCATTCTGTTTTGTATCGCCAATTTAAAACCGGTTGGATTACTTTAGCTTGTTTATTTACCAAAATGATGGGCTATAACACATATATCATATTAGGTATAATACATTATTTATTTTAACAGTGTTTACAAGATGCAACACTGTAACACTTAATTTGTGTAAAACTCCTAACCCAGTGTTTTAGGAGATTTTGAGGATATAAGTTATGTCAGCTTTCTCTGTATGAGATTATTAGTGAAAACCTGATTTAATAATTATTGATGTTTAAACTCATAGTTACCTTTTTAATGCAATTTCCGATAAATTCGTTAGTGGATTTTCTAGAGATCAGAAAATTTTACAGGTTTCGGAGTGAAGAAAACCGAATGTTGGCAGTGATGGGACTAAAAATAAATAATAATAATAATAATAACACATATATTAGCTTGTTTTTATAATCAAATAAAGCATATCCGTCATGGTGTCCAATTTATAAATAATTGTGGTGATAAGAAAGAATGTCAGCTATCCTTATTTTCTTCTAATACATATTTTTACCTCGACATATTTTTACAAAGATTAACCACCTCAGAAGTACAATAATATTAACTTTACATGCTATAGTAAAGTTACAGCGTTACTGTAAGCGATCAAACTATGTAATTACTGGAGGGCTAAAGGTGTATTTTCAGCGCAAGAAAAGGGATGAAAGTAGACAAAGTTTACTGTAACGACAAGGTAAGACAGCCGCCTGGAGACTGTTGGTGTATGCGGGACACGTCTACTGCCGCTTGTATTGTCCTTGTGCTTGTAGCTACTAAACTACAAGTACGTGTTGTGATCGTGTATCTTCCACTTGTAACCTAACTTCGTTACACGTGAATTCGTTTTAGTCTTTGTGACGTTGCGTTGTTAAAATTAGACTTTTAAATATGTAAGGCTTATAAGAGCAAAACACTGTGCTGTACAATCGTTTAACTTTGAAATAGTTCTGTCTTCAGTCAACTAGATCGTAGTCTACAGTCTGGTTTCGATTTGGAAATGACGTCAGGAAAAGTAAAGAGCGTGCCCCGCCGTAATGTTTCTGTTTTCTACTACGTTTTTCAGTGATTTATTTCTAAAATATTAGCTCAAGCTGGGTATCCCATAAAGATTTCTAAATGATTAAAAACAAAAACTTTTAATAAACTAAAGAATAAAATATTTAAGAAGCATTATTTTAACGATTGCAGGTGTGAAGTGGCCAGTGGCAACGTGACTTCAATAGTTATCTTTAGTCCCCACTTAACTATTGCGGTACGTTCATCTCCCGTTACTGCTGATGTTGTGGTACGTGCATCATGAATTAATGCTTAGGTTTTACGTGCAAAGCTCGTTAATACTGATGAGGGATGTGGATCACACGTTACTGCTGATGTTGTGGTACATGCATCATGAATTAATGCTTATGTGGTACGTGCATCGCCCGTTAATGCTGATGAGGGATGTGGATCACACGTTACTGCTGATGTTGTGGTACGTGCATCACGAATTACTGTTGATGTGGTACGTACATCGCCCGTTAATGCTGATGAGGGATGTGGATCACACGATACTGCTGATGTTGTGGTACGTGCATCACGAATTACTGTTGATGTGGTACGTACATCGCCCGTTAATGCTGATGAGGGATGTGGATCATGCGTTACTGCTGATGTTGTGGTACGTGCATCACGAATTACTGTTGATGTGGTACGTACATCGCCCGTTAATGCTGATGAGGGATGTGGATCACGCGTTACTGCTGATGTTGTGGTACGTGCATCACGAATTACTGTTGATGTGGTACGTACATCGCCCGTTAATGCTGATGAGGGATGTGGATCACGCGTTACTGCTGATGTTGTGGTACGTGCATCACGAATTACTGTTGATGTGGTAAGTACATCGCCCATTAATGCTGATGAGGGATGTGGATCACGCGTTACTGCTGATGTTGTGGTACGTGCATAATGCATTACTGCTGCTGTGGCACGTGCTTCACGCGTGATGGTGGGGTGGTATGTTGGTGTTTGGTGTTTTGCTTCTTCTAACTTTGGTCCTAGGTATAGATATATTATTTGAAGCACCTTTTCTTCTCAATTTTGAATTGCATGAGTTCATTTGTTGGGTTGTTTAGTTTACTTACCTGCATGCTTAACCTAAATGACACACGAAGAAAAGGATTGCTACTAGTTCCTAAATTGTTGATTTGATCTTGTTATAATATTTAACGATGGCGAATCTTTTAAAATCCATCGCTAATAATGAGCCTTAATAATAACCAAAATAATAATACTATTAAATTATTTTACTAATTAATATAAAATGAATATAATATTAAATAATATCAAATATACATATAGAATATTACATACAAAACTTGACAAAAGAATTTTATTATCATAGGAAGAGCATAATAGACGTGTGAGGTTCATACTCTTATTACACTGTTGGGGCCTTAAGTTTTGTTTTCAAGAATAAGTACTACACATAAAGCATTCATATACATTAAGTTTAGATATATTATTGCGAGATGTCTAATTTTTGATTATAAGAGTTTTCAAGGACCTAAGTACATTTTAGTAGTTTTTTCAGATAATTTAAATATAAAAAAATTGAATATTTTTAATGATCAAATATATTTAGTTCATTAATAACCCTATCATAATTATGGAAAGTCTAAAAGAGATTTAGATACGTACGAATCTCATATTTAAAATGAAACTGCGTAGAATAGTTTTGTGATTTACATTGAATATTATTTGACAAAATATAGGTTGCTTCTAATACACCCAATGCATAAAAACTGTTTTATTCCACGTTTAGAAAAATATAGTTTTATATACAGTTAAGTATGTAGTTAACGTATGAAAATTATTTGTAATTGAAATTGCATTGGTACAATGGTAATTCATTTCTCTTTAGCTCTTCTACGAGAAAAACCTCTCATATATACATAGATAAATTTCAGTTGTGTAACAGTTTAATGCATAAGTTAAGAACTTAGTTTTGTATATGCAAAATTCACTGACCAAATTTGAAACACTTACTGAAATGCATTACTTACCCCTGGATTAGTAAAATAACACTAAATAACGTCAGGTAAAAAAGAAAAATAGCACAATATCCCAGAATATTGCGTAGTTATTATGTAAATTTCGTAGACAGCAACAAGCAGTTGTGTCAATGACACGACAATGAGGGTAATTATGTCGTGTAAGGCTCATATCACTTATTTGACTAAACCGTCAAAGTTACTTGGTACGTTACATGATTAGCTGGTTAAATATGTTAACAGCCATTACACGACTCGTACAGCCATTAATAACGGCACTGTGGCTAACTAATGGATCTACAGAGCTGCTCGCCGCGCCTTGGATACAAACTGTTGAATGCGCATTTAAATCATTTTAAGTGAAAACTTCTCGCCAACAACCCGAGGAAAGTATTAGCCGTCTAGGGTTCAATGAACTCTTTATATTCTATAATTCTTGCGCTTTATGAAAAATGTCGTTGTGCAAAACACCGTGAAAGTTTTTGTTTATAGAGACAGGATCTGATGTGGCCGAACAGGGACAAGCCAGCCCCATCGCGCGGCTGTCGGATTTTTGGCTCAAGATTTGTTTAGTCAGTGAAGGGGAAAATTGGGCCACATCTCAAGTCACAACAAACCTCAGGCAGACATGACACCCGGACCCTTGTTTTACTGGACGGAAAAACACGCGCTTTTTATTTTAATCACTGGCATACATGTATTTATTCGTTCTAATTAAAACTTAAGTTTTCAGGATTTCCATATCTTTGTTCCTGTAAAAGAAACATCATATCACCTAAGTCAGGGTATTTTGCAAGTTGATCTGGCTGTGTATATCTAAAGAATTATGTAAATTTAGATGTATCCTATTCAGAAAGTAATTAATATGAAATGTAATTAAAATTAATAGCAACGATTTAAGATGAGAAACAAGAGTACTTGGTTTTAATTGGAGTGTTGATAACTGTGCCACTCCTCAATCTAAAATCAATAATGAAGTCATCCTATGCATAGACTTTTTATAAGCCGTCACAAAAACGGTTGTGTCAAAGCTTACAAAAATGTATGTGCATTGGATGACTTCATTATTGATTTTAGATTGAGGATTGGCACAGTTATCAACACTCCAATTAAAACTAAGCACTATTGTTTCTCTTGTTTCTATATAATGTACTTGTACAATACGAAGAAAGGTAAGAAGGCTAAAGTGCAAAAACAGTTTCATAACCAAGTTAAAAAAATAGCGATAACAAAACAAAATGTTGAGTCATGAAACAAAATTATATACAATTTTTCATTTAAATTTTTAACACATAATTACTTTATTGAACAGAATAAAAAAGAAGTGTGTGAAAAGGAATTATGTAATTTCGTGTGAATCCTACAAAACTTGAAGTAAAATTTCAAACCAATAACTGGCCATTCCACATGCGTTGAGATTATTGTGTGCATTTGTAACTAGATAATTAAATATTATAAATTACGTTGTAATCGTTAAATACTCTTTTTATGAAGTCAGATGGCGCAATCATAGAGGATCGATCATATCTGGTAGTGAATGAGACATATAGATAGAATCCTCACAATAACGATCATTAAATTCATCATAAAATAATAATTATTCTTCTCTGATGAAGAATAATAATAATAAATCGATATTAAATCATTCTGAACGAAAAACTTCTACTACATAATTATGGTTCATCAATATGTGATTGGATGAAATTTATTCATTGAATTTTTATCTCCTGTAATAAATGGCTATGAGACTTTAAAATAAGATTGACTTAGCCTTTGCCAAATAACTTTGCGAGTAAGCTCGAAAACTGAATAGCAGTGTAGTTTAGTTAAAATTAAACTTAAATAATATACGAAATAACATAATTATTCCTTGATTTGGTAATATCGCTGATCTGTGACAATCTTCAAGCTGTCCATTACAAGGGTCACTTGTAATGCAATTAAACGGAGCGGCGGGTTGAGGTTAGAGATGCAGCTGCACCGGCCAGAGTTATGGGTTTGAACTAAACACAGATAAATAGTTTCTGTATACAGATTATGTCAAAATGAGTTATTTCCCTTTTAAGGGAACTTTTCCCTAGAGAGTTTTTACATTGCTTTAGGGAACTTGTACATGCCAATAATAAATATAATTATACAATAACACTTGGACGACTTAGAGAATGAGTGTTTTAAAAATATAATGAAACAAGTTCATCAATAATGTTTTAGTAGTTATGAGAAACAAATATATTAGAAATAGGTTATTATATTTTTTAAATTATTAGGAAGTGACCAAATCTCATTTTACTACGATTAATACAAATATAATATTTTCAATCTCTTTCTTTGTGATAATGTCCATTATTAATTGGGATAAAATAATTTGGAAGATATTTAATGTTATTTAAAATGAAATACAAGTAAATTATATTAATCGATAAAAATTAATGCTCCTATCTAGTTAATCATGCAAGTGGTAAACGGGAAAGTTCTGTTGTGTATAAGTCAAACAAAATTGGCTCCAACAATCTGTCCATTGGAACTACAAGCTGGCTTATTCCACTTTCATATTTCTACTTTTCGTGTAACATGATTAATTGAACCACAGACTATAATAGACTAGGGGTATAAGGGAAGTAAGCTTCCCCACACCTATTGCAGAGATTACTTAGTATTTTCTGATCTATACATAAAATAAACGCTTTTTTGTTTGAAACCATGTTTTTCTAAGCTAAAAAAATGGAGAAAAACACTGTATTTATTTTTAGTTTTTGATCCTAGTACAAACAAATATAGTATTTACACATTGGGATCCACAGAATTGAAAAAGGTAACATTAAAATTCCTGGAATAGAATAGTTAACTTGAAAACAGTAAGATAGCTAAAATTCAGTACTAAATTGTCATTACCAAAAAAATGTATTAAAACAAGACTTAATTTTCCAAAATTGCAATTCTACACTTATCGATGTGTTAAAAATTTATGTGCATATAAGTACAAAACAAACATTTAAAACAGCACATTTCTTATCATAGTAGACATTGATTATTCATAAGAATACCACAATTGTAGACATTTGAAATTGTTACGAGTTACAACAACATAAACAAGATGTTTCGAGAGCTCAGTAACTTGCGCTTTTCTTCAGGTGTCAAGTCCTACATCAAAGCCAAAGCAACTTTTGTTTGTAAATAGGTAAACGGCTAGAAAGAAATAGAAATCGTAAGTCAGGTTGATAACAACACAATTCTTCGTTGAGACCATGAACATACACATAACATCCTGCACTTAAGAGGTATAAGGGAAATATCACAACACAATCTGTCACTGATTCCAGTGCAATCACACACACACATTCGTCACATACGTCACACTCGTGTAACGTAGAAACCGTGTAGTCACATGGTCAAATCAGTATGTACGGTATTCACACAGAGTGTTTTGGCTGATACGTGTAAAAACGTGTAAACGTGTGTACGTGATGTTTATTACCAAGGAACAAAATGTCCAACTGAAAGAGAATCAATGTTAAAAAACGAACACCTAGTATAAACACAGAAAATTGTGAGTAGTTGACGGAATTTTGTGAGACAAAACCTGTAATATGGGCGAAGGCGACAAGAAGCCGCAGTTTACAATGACTAGACTCACAACTCTAGAAGTGGCTCAGATTATTGTCTGGCCTACAGCCAAACTGATCCGGGCTCAGCCTTAGCCAGTACATAGGGTTACCTTCTCTACCATTGAGTAAATGACAAACTCAAAAAACTTATAAAATTATATTTCTTTGTCACTTAAATTGAATGAAAATATAAATAACGCCACAAGAGTACAAATAATAGATTTAAGGGAATTTAGGCAAAATTTGGTTACAAATGAACTAAATATAAAAGCTATATTTATCTCAACATTCTCAAATGATTTTAGTTTGTAGTGGAGTAGGCGGATGAGCTATTCGACATGGGTCAGTAAAAAGTAGGTCGAATAAATAAAATATACGAATTAAATACGTAATATATCTCTTTTTTAATATGCTACAATTTTGATCTTGGAAACTTCAATTGGTTGATATAAACAAATTTGAACAACGAGGAACATTCCTTCTTTGATCGCCACGTGTCCTGCTTCGGTGAGGTTGAATGCAAAATTTCAATTTAAATCTCATTTCATTAGGCTATATTTCTTAATATATATGACGTTTTAAAATATCATATGATTGTACTCAGTTTGTATCAAATTTATTTATTCCACGATCTTCTCATTACCATCATGTTTACCCATAAGAGCAACGAAGAATGTTTACATACGCTCAGCCAAATCACATGTAGTGACATGCACCATAACGAACCCGTTGTTGGCTATATATAAATGAAGTTTCATGCAAAATTTTGTTTTTAAGTCGGTTCGTTCTCAAGATAGTGCGGACAGACATACAGTAATGGAATCATTCCAGTCTCTTGAGTGATATGCTTCACTGACGTTCAGCCATTTATTATTATTTAAAAAAGTAATTTTTACACTTTACTATAGGCAGTTTTTAGTATAATTGTTTAATATAATTGTTACAGCTGTAAATATTTCTTATGGCAGTTTAACATTGTACAACTACCTTTGAAGTACCGTACCTTTAAATATACAAATAAACGTATATTTGAATATTGTAAATTGCAAATCTAACATATTAAATTACAAAATTATCCTTTGTTTTCAAGAAATTTATATTCAAAATTTATATGATAGCACATTTTTGGCAATAATCTAACTCATACTGAAATGTGGGTAGAACTATTTTTTTTTAAATTTTCAAGCTTGACTTATACTATTTATTTTCTTTGAACTTTAAGCACATTGCGTCTATTAGCATAAAATACTGAACAGATTATTGATTTCGAAAAATAAATTTCGTGCACGTTGGAACTTTATGTGGTTTTGTAAAAGAATGAAGTGTTATATTACCCTTTACAAAGTAAACAACCGCTAGTCAAAAGGGAATCACAGCAGCGAGTTTCACGCTCACTGGAGGAGAATATCTTGCTGCTGACGCTATCTTGGTTATGTGCATGTCATATATCTCTCAGTCGAAAATTGCTCACAAACTTCCCTTTTCAAATCCTAATGTGGTTTCGAGTGCATGAAATTAATCAAACTTCCAACTAATAAAAACTAACCCTGTCGTTTAGTAACTCACAACAATTGGAAAAGAAAGGCAATAAAAATTAATTTTAAATTCCTAAAAGACAAAGTTATATTTAAAAGTTACAGACAAGTAATTTTCAAAATTACGGACATGAGATTTGAGATGAAACGAATTGTTAGATGTCTGAATCGGAATGGAAAATTTAATACCCTGTTGCAATCAACTAATATTGGTTTTTGCAATATAATATTTACTTGAAATATTATCGATTTTTATGTTATGTGATATTTTGAAAATAATGCGTTTAAGGGAGATGAAAGAAATGAAAAGGACTTTATTAATTGTTCCATTAATTATTATTGAAAATTAAAAAAATATTTTAATTTGGAATGTCTTACTTTCGTTAATACTTAAGGATGTATTATACTTCAAATATCATACATGTAATTAAGTTGGAATACTGTACATATATGTAAACATTCTGGGCATAAGAGTACAGTTTTTATCGCTAAGGGAAATTCAACAATGTATGGAAAAAGTAACGATTTAACAAAATGTATGTTGGCCTTTTCGAGAGTATTTTTAGCCTTAAAAGTAAAGAGAGCTGGTGGAAGAATTATTTCTATAGTAATCAAAATCCTTTTACAGGTCATTTCTTTAACCTTAAAGAATTATTTTTGTATGCACTACTACTATTATCGTCAACTAAATCATATAGTACTATTATATAACTATATTTTATATCGATAAACGGCCGCTGACAACGGAAAGTTATTAATAGTAATACTACCATAAACTATTAGTACAACTTGCCATGGTGCGAGGAGGTTTAGTTAAACTGGTATTTAATTTAACGACATTTTATTAAGGGGTCCGCTAATCAGATATCATCATTATTGTATTAGATATAGATGAATTTCGTAAGTAATATGTATAAGTACTGTATAATGTAATTTCCTTTCATTTAAATGTCCTACTGGAACGTTTTGAAAAAAAAAAACAAGGCTCTTTCCAGCAGAGTTTTGATGAAGAATGAACCTATGTGATCGTATAAGTTATAGCAAAACGATCACATTGTTAAATGGGCAAGACCTTTCAAAAATATTCATGTAATACAATTTCTACCATATTTAGAAATGTTTCCATTTCTCTTTGTCCTCACGATATCATCAGAACGATCTAACCTATAGACTTGAAATACTGCGTGAAGCTTCTTATCTACCTGTATATAAGCAACATGAAGTTTGATGATGATGGTGCATATCACTCCTTGGGATTTAGATGAGAGCTAGCGTACATTTTGTCATTGGTATTATGAATAACCATGAAGGCAACGAGGAATTCGGAAAATAAATATATTTACAAACAAACCGTGTTAAATAGTATACAATTGTAACATGTGAAAGAGTAACACACGTATTAATGAAATGAGTTGTAGAATTAAAATATTTCACGCAACTTAAGTGAAACCTATTGCGCACCATGTGATAATTAATTGCTGCGACAAATACAACAGTTATTTAATATATAATACAATTTATTACAAATTTTGTGACTTGGTTCAGAAATTACTCATTTTGTCAGTTGTCTGCATATCTGGCAGTATATAATTACAGCCTGTTTAATTAAAATTAAAATGTCTGAGTCTCGAACAGGCTTAGAAGAAACAAGGAGAATAATGTGCACAATGAAAGCTTTGTGGAATAACGTATATTGCTACTTCCACATTGAAGTTATTGTTTTGTTTAAAAAAGAGTAACAAATTAGTTAAAATTACTTTAACTATATTATTTTGTTTAAAAATCTGAAATAATAAGGCCTAGACAATTTGTATTTCAAATTTTCATTAACTGCATGCACTATTCTTATTATCTTGTAGTAGATGCGTAATAAAATAGTCCATATAAACCTAGATTTTTAGGTTTGTTTTACCTTAAAAATATTGTTACAAATTATATTTATCATTAAAAATAAAGTAAAGTATACGTAGAAGTATCTATAATTATGTTTGTATACATTTCTGAAATCCAACTAAATTTATAAAATTAATTTCATGCTCAAAAAGTATATTTCATCGCCAATTACATACTTGAATATCATAGCTAATTAACAGTTAAATATATGCACTTAACATGTAATTTATATTGAAACTGCTAGTATGCTTGGTTAATTCTTAGCTTTTGCTCTGTCAGTTGTGCTGAGTGTATTTTTGAGTGTACAAATAATTTGACTCTAGGCTGATAAATACTGCCATATGGGACAGTATTTTGGGGCAATAGTATTTTTCATAATTTAGATATTACTTGATGCTGATTAATTTAAACATTAAAACAAGTTTAATTGTAATTACACAGTATGTGCAGACATAGGTCTTCGTAAATTTTGTTACTAAAAATTGCCACTATATGATATGATATATATATATATAATATGTATGTATATATATATATATATATATATATATGTGTATATATATATATACTATTATATATACTTATATATTATACAACGTACTATTTTATATATATACGTGCGAAAATTCATAAAGAGTTTACCAAACTACTTATGTTAAATTAATAATAAACTTTTACTTTAGTCATAAAAATCATTAAAGGTACTTATGTTGCTTATAAGTACACAATGTATATATTTATGTGTATACATGTTGTTATTACTGGTATTTTAAACATGTGAATAATTAAAATATTTTATTTAATAGCCTAATAAGAAATATGTACACCTGCTGCAACTTACGAGTGAAAATTATAATTTTTCTTGTTTTGAAGGTGCAATATTTCAATATATTTCTTAATATTAATCCAATAGTAAAACATTTATTTTGATCGACAAGTTGACCCCAATTGCTCATTCCATACAATAACATGAGAGATTCAGAATAAATTTCTAAATTTTGATGAAGGAAAATTTATTTCAAACTTTTACAGAAGATTTTTGTCTAAGGATATTGTTAATGGATCGTGTATCTAAATTAAAATTTATTTTGCTGGATACTGAAATTAATGAAAATGTAACAATTGTGAAGAAGTACTAATTACAAGAACTACTGTGGTATGATTATAAATGCTAAAACTAGTTTGACAACCCGTAGAAAACTGAAGAAAATGGCATAAGGTGGAGTTTATTCCTTAAAAGAGGCAGTAATAGAGTACCGTACTTCTACGAGAAGGCAAGTCTTACTGGCTGTTATCGGTTTTACATCAGCTCAGTTCTACTTTCATTGAGCAAGGATTTACTCGTCCTACCTCGTAATAATCTTACCTTCTTTGTGGAGAAGCTCTTTGGCTTTATATGTTATCTATAGAAATACACTAGTGTATCCCTATCAATCATACTAACTCCATATCAATTTTGGCTTGCTTCATAGGATAATATTGCTAGTAGTATTGAAGTTAAACGACTATAATGAATTGGTTAACAATTTTGGCTAGACTTGGAATTCTAGTACGAGTTTTCTATTCGGAAAGAATACTACTGTAATTGTTGTTCATAATATATTTTTTTGTTATATAACCACGTTGTGTATCTTTAATTTATTGATTGCCTTAGTATATACCTATTTAAGTGTGTAAATTTAAACATTATATATTTATGTATCGCCACTATTACGGCCGCAATTATAAATACATATGTACGAAACTTTACAGGGACGTTCTAAAAATTGAATGGGAAGGTCAAAAATGTCCTAGGATCAAACCAATGTCTACGAAACTGCTATGGATACCTTGCGTTTTATGAATAGTAACCAAGATTGGAATAAACGTTCTATGTGATAAATGATTACCCTGAATAGGAATTTCTTGGATATCGTTTTGAGACAAGAGGACAGAGCCCTAAGATTTATACTTCCTAATAAACTATTATTAGATTAAGCTAAAATTGACATGAGTGCTCTGTAGGTCAAGTAACAACCAAGGACAGCTCACAGTCAGCTTAAGAGCTAAGGGGGCGGAGCCCCCAAACCCAAATCGTTGTATTCCAAATGCTATATAAGTCTCGATGTTGTATATATTTAAAAAGTGGTAAGAAGAGAGGTGCATGAGGTGAGGGGATGGGAGTTATAGAGGCTGAGAGCTCCCAAAGGTCGAGAGTTCCCAGAGGTTGAGAGGTGCCAAATGTCGGCGCCCGCTAGCGGCTTGGGCCTCCCAGGGACCGGGAGGTCCTAGAGGTTGAGCTTCCAACCGCTAGAACTGTCTAAGGTAGAGAGCTGTCAGGGGCCGGATGGTTTTAGTGAATTAGAGCACTTAGATACCGAGACATGGTCTTGTTTAACCGCCGGGTTCCATCACGGCATTTTCCTTATCAATGGGGCTTATAGAAGCATATTTCAAAACGATAATCAATAGATTATTCCATCCGGACAAACACAGTGCTGCCAATGTAAACTGTCCACACGAATCAACGCTAAACATATTGTACGAGAACTAGTATATCGTCTCAGTTGTCCAGTTTTTGTAAATTGGGCCTCGCAGTGGAGAGCCAAGAATTTATTGTAAAAGCAATTTTTCAAAATGGAGTGAACCGGAAATCTCGTATTGCCTTCCTGTCGTGTCGTCATTTGTGTTATGATACCGGCCAGCATTATTTCTTAACTTTAAATCTTAAACAGGCTACCGCCCGCAATGATCCTGTGATTCTGTAAATACATCTGAAAACGAAAGTAAAGTTGGCGCTGGTGCAAAGTTAATATTGTACCCCCTGAAGGAGGTGATTTCTCCCTCCCCCCCCCCTTTCTTCGGGTGAGGCACATAAATAAAATAATATTTAGTACAGATTTTTGGACTAACTTAACAGTTCCACTTTCTTAGAATAATGTATTACATAATTTACATAATGTATTTATTCATATATTTTCCAAACTACCTGTAGGCCATTTCAAATTTGCATGATGACCACAAGAATGATGGTTTTTAATGAAATTTACAACTTATTCCCAATGGTTTCATCTTAAAGGTACATGAGAACAACTGATCGTAGATTACAATTTGAACTGTACCAGATGAGAAATAAATGTTTAAATGAAATTATTCTGTCTCTATGGTAAGTTTTGTTGCTACGCCATTTGAAACTTTGAGAGGTTCCGTAAACTAAGCTTTGCAAGTTTCTAATGCGATATATAATATGAATGAAATGAACCTACAAACTTATACGTATACAGATATTGGAGTATTGAAGTGATTTAGGCACACTCTTTCTTCTTAGTGGGGGTTTTGTAATTAGCGGACCAAATCTGTTAGCAGTCATTAGACCACTCATACCCCCATTAATAACAGCGCTGTTCTCGACTGTGGCTAGCGAGCTAATGGATCTACAGAACCGTGCACCTCTCCCTTTATATAAAACGCAACAAAAAAAAAATGAAAGTTTGGAAGCTAAATAAAATGTCTAGTGTCCGCAAAACACCTATGATATTTATTATTTGCTCCAAAAAACATGGATGGAACTATTTTATTTCATCTTCAATATATTAGCTTCTGAAATATAGAAGTTTATATATATATTTATATATATATATATATATCACGTATTATATATAAAAAAGGCATATAATAACTAATTATTTGAAAACTCAAACCATGAAATGTCCTATTTGTTTTTGTTTACCAGCTATAATAGTTTAAGGAAATATTTTTTTGATTATTAGTTTTAAACAATATTTGTAACGCAGCTTTTTACAGACATAGTGAAAATAATATAACATTTTTTATTTGTTTAGTTTTTTATATTTGTTTATATATCGGGTACTAAATTTGTATCTCATGCTAAAGGTGTTTTCCTTCAATTTTATAAAGACGACAAAATTATACTAAATACTTGTAGATATATAAATTGAAAAAAGTACAATCATTCAGTGGCGAACAAATATAATATCGAATGAATGTTTTGCACTTTAATCTTCAGTGCACTTCGTGGTATTTTAACAGCTACTTAGAAAGGAAAGAAATTAACGCACTTATATACTTTTTACTGAGAGCAGAAATATGTATGGTATGGTAAAGGCAGGTGAGTACCAAATGAGGTGGCTGCTTTTTGAGGTATTTCAACCAGTATAATCATTAGCTGGGGGAAAAGCGGACATCAAAACCAGTTTACGGTCCTTGTGAAGGGATTCAATCTGAGTAGGTTCATACTGTAGTCATGTTCAGTGTTACGAGGTGAACATAGAATAAACTGCAAAAATTGTTTGGTAATGTTATTCTCACATACGTGATGTAAAATAAAATGTACTCAGATGAGAACAAATCAAATAAATACTAAGTAAATAATTCTAAGTAGATACTTAGAATTATTTAAGAATCTTCGATTTCCTCATTTCTTGTAAATCTTTGGGTTAATAAACTTTAAGGAACATGAAAGATATTTCACAGTATAAAGATATTTTGGAATAAATATAAATAAAAAAAAGTATAAATATTATACTTTAGCATTCGAAGAAAAATTCATTTATTTTTTATGTTAGGTTACTGAATTAATATGAAACAAGAATCGGGAAGATTCGATGTTGGATTTAGGACTAGGCAATGTAAAAGATGATAACAAAATGTTAATAATGCAAACGTGTTACGATTTTTTCCAACGTAACAAGGATGAAAATTTTTATTAAAAAGAAATTGTTATCTGAGTATAACAATTTTGAACTACTCACTACGCCGGAACATGACTAAAATATACAAAATCGTTAAATGTAAAAAAAGTTGTTTCTAATCACATGCGTAATATTTTAGTCACATTATCATACTTAATGTCAATTACACTTTTACTTAGTAATAACATTACTCGCTTCAGACGTCGTAATTTACCAAGCAACGTGAGTATAATACATGCATTATGAGACTTTATTGTCGTTGTAATTAATCGGTCGTTACGTCATGCTTAATTATTTCACGCAGTTGGTTTACTGACAATCATAAAACTACTTATCCATTATACAGTTCATGGCAATTAAAATTATTCAATATAAATTACAGAATGACGTGATCACAAATTACACATTAATTAGTGTTAATTTGTAATTAACATGATTCGTTTTATTACCCAGAACAAAAAGCCATATTGACCGTAGGGGATATCGCCCTACGTAATTTATAGCAGTTTACTTGATAATAATATAAACACCCATCATACGTATAACTACTACCTACCAGTTTAATTACAAGTGTATTACTTACAAGTGTTATTGAAGTTACGACCACAAAATACACATCCATTACGTGGGTCATTTGTAATTAAAATTACTCGCCACATAAGTCATGATTTGTTAACTACCGCTACCTACAACTATCCAGAAGATACACTATAAGTTATCCATTATACGGTTCACTTGTAATATTGAATTAGACACGGCGCGTCGTGGCAAGCCCCTTACTGTAGACCTCTGACTTGTTTGCGTGCGAGGGGACACAGGGGTGAGGGGGAAGTTCCGCTCCGCGATTAGGCCAAATAGTTACACGCTCAGTAGCTACTAGTTAGTTGTGAGAATGGCGTCGGTGCGTAAAAGAGGACAGACTGTGCATAGTGAAGCAAGAGAAGTGATAAGGAGAATGATAAGTAAGTGTGACGAAGAAGCGAGAACTGGTAATTTGCAGCACTTAATGAAACAGAGCAATTTGCGAGTCCAGAATTACACTGGTGTTTCGGGTGAGGACAATTTCTAGCATTAGAAAGGAATGAGATGCAGCTGGAGAGACACCTTTAACTACGCCTGGTAAGAAAGGCCGTACTCGGAGGAGAAAGAAATTTCATATGGATGATTTTGATAGAAGAGTCATTCCGAGATGTGGTGAGTGACTTTTATTTAGTGAGGAAGAATAGTGCCCACTGTTCCTAAACTGTTTAATTGCTTTAAAAGAATAACTTGACTTCCCTTGGAAAGAAGAAACCCTACGAAGACTCCTGCACCAAATGGGATTTAAGTGGAAAACGGTGTAACAAACTAAGAAAAATTCTTATCGAGCGGCCAGACATAGTTAATTGGCGTGCTCGTTATTTGACAGATATCCAACGGTTTCGACATGAAAAAAGACCAATATTTTACATTGATGAGACATGGGTGGACAACAATTTTGACATTCGGGGAAGTGCCTGGTGTGTTGACGAACACAAGTTCATCCAACAGACTGATTGTTGTAAACGCGGTTTCTACAGATGGATTTCTTAAAGGGGCTGCTTTTAATTTTAGGGCAGGTAAAGCGACGGGGGGATTACCACGGACAAATGAATGGTAATAATTTTGAGAAATGGGCTGAAGAAAAACTCCTGCCTAACCTTCCAGAAAAAAAGTGTTATTGTAATGGACAATGCACCCTATCATTGCCATCAAGAAAATAAGGCGCCAACAAAGTACGCTGTGAAAAAGGAAATGATAGACTGGCTGCAGAGTAATAACATACAATGCTCAGCAGAAAAGCATTGCTGATAGAAAAAAGCACAAACCTAAAGAAAAGGTGTATCGCATCGACGTGGCGTTGAAGAGGCGAGGCCATGCGGTTCTCAGATTACCACCCTACATGTGTGAATTAAACCCAATTGAGCTGGCCTGGGCTAAAATCAGGAGAGTGGTGAAAGGAAACAAACATAAGAGGATACCTGTCACTAACGAAACTGGAAGAGGCAACACGAGAAGCGCAAAGTTCTGTTAGCAAGATCGAACTGGGAAGGCTTCACAAACCACACCTTGAAGCTAGAACAACACTACTGGGAACAGGGACGGCTTGATGGAAGATGCCATCGACAAATTCGTGATTGAGTTTGGGCGGAATGGACAGCAGTGACAGTGAAGTGTCAGATGACAGTGAGGAAAGAAATATCTGACAGTGAACTGGCTCAACCTCTTCCAAGTACAAGTGATGATTTAAATTGTAAGTCGTAAAATAGCACATTTATATATATATATATATATATATATATATATAATAGCAAAATTTCCTGCTGTTTTCCCTTTTTATGTTAGAAATCAAATAGAATCAACTTCCTCAAATATCAACTTTTAACTTAAACAAATGTATTATGTATTCGGCAAATACCGTACTGTAAATTACCACTTCTCACTTCAGTAGTATTTATAAAATATTTAACAAAAATACTCTGTTTATTATATTTTTTTTTAATTATACACCAACTATTATAATATATTATCAACATATTTATTATAATGTATTATCAATATATTTCATGTATTTCACAACTTATTCTGGTTTATGTTTACATAATAATAAAAGTTCAATTTGAAATTGTGTTTCTATTGCCAATTACCAAGTATCAAGTGTTCATCATGAAGTTTACTCCAGAAATAAAACTATTTACTAAAAAAATAAATGTGTTGAATAGGCTACAAATAGTGTAATAGTGATATTATGATATGAAGAGGTATATTCAGAGGGTTGGGCTGTCAATGTTGACAGAACCGATGTTTTCGGTTGGGGTCGTAGACGGTGACGGAGAAGCGCCCCAGCAATGGCTGCCGCATTCCTCTCGCGCGCAATCAAGTCAGAGGTCTACAGTACTAGACGTGCGGTCGGATTTATGTGTTCAGGTATACTTAGAATATACTATTCCTTTCAGAAGCTGCAAACATACTATGAAATTAAACGATTTAATGTAAAATATAGAAACAATCATTACACATAATTAGTTACTATCTTCTACGTTTACTGGACCACATCGCATCAATACTGTGTTAACACTTCAACATAGAGACATTTTGGTCCCACGTAAACACTTTCAGTCGACCAAGACCACACTGTAATCCTGCGTACATTAATGATACAAAGTAGAAGCACGCCACACCACATGTTGTGTAGCGGGTTTCAATGCGGACAGATTGAAAGACGTACGATCATACAGAAGAAAAATTGACAAAATAATTACGCTAAAATTCCATGGTTGGAGGTATGCCATCATAAAACACATTATTGTCTGTGTGGAAATTAAATTTCATGCAAAATACAAAACCTACGGATAAAATTTCAGTGGGATATCTTGTCACATGATACATTCACATTTTTGTCCATTAAATTATCATAGAAGTGTCCAAATATTAAAAGTTCCGGCAGGCTAGAGAGGGTACTAAAACGCAGGAATGTGTTGAATGAAAGTAAAAAAAAAAGTAAAGTAAAAATGACTTATTTTACCAGACAAAAGCTAAGAAGCCCTCTCTAACACTAAAATAAAATCTAAATTAAAAATTTATCAGCGAATTTAACGTTACATTTCAGACCTATATTTTGTTGTTGTTTTACTCGATGAATAAAAATGGCTCACGTTCATATTTCATATAATAGTATTCTGTTTACCAATTTATTTTTCTGCTATTTTCTCATTGCCATCATGGCCACCCATAAGACCATTGTAAAAATAGATGGTAACGCTCAGCCTAAACTAATAGAGTGATATGCACCATCATTGAATATTATTCTTCATATTTAAATGCTGATTTTAACAAAAATAAGAAAAAAAAAAACATATAGTTAGTGAGACAAACAGACAGCCAGACAGACAGAAATTACCTTTTTTCCAGCTTCTCAAATGATAAAATTCGCTAAAGCTAAGCCAATTATAAGCGCATTCGTTTTTATAAAAATATGTTTGGATGTAAGGATATTTGTGTGTTTGAGTGTTTGGATTACGATACTCTATCAAATCTGGCGTAAATATTGCTTATAATAATATAAATTTTCATAACGAGATAATATTTATGACGAAATACTTACTCCAAAATTTTGTGAAGTTGTGAAAAAATAATGATATCATCTTTACGATTTGCAAATAGTCACGAAAATAGTATTATCTTACTTTTAAAATGGATGGCAGCTGTAAGCTGTAACAAGTTCAAAGCGTTTAGTTTGGATACTCGAAATCACTTTTCTTTGGATTTGTAAGAACATTTTTACAGTATCTGAAGGTTCAAGAACGGAGGGACCGGGCACTAATACAACTAAATGAATTATCCGTTACGTGACTACAATTAGAGAAAAGAAGCGCAACAAACTCGTGAGCACTGGAAACAGAATCGAATAGCTGTGCACCAGATCCAAAATGCAATGCCTGTTATATGGTAGAACAGTACCGAAGGGCAGTGGAACCATTTGCACGATTGATATTTACGGCACTCATTAGGTATATAAAAATGTATATATTTTGTCTACTGATGAAAGAAAACACGATGATGCAACAGAGATAGGAAAGCAAGCCAAACAATATCATGAATACAAAACTACCTAATACTTTACCTAATAAGGTTTATAGATATTCATACCTTTGAAAAATTTGTACAGAGAGTACAAACAAAGATAGTCAGCTAGGTGACCCGCAAAGTAGGCATGCATTTAATTTGCACACACACACACACACACACACACACACACACACACACACACACACACACACACACACACACACACACACACACACACACACACACACATATTTGAAAACATATGACATAAGTTGGAGATGACTCAAAATATTCCCCATTAAAATCGAAGTCCAATTATTTGGAAATGAAACAGGGAAGATCGGAATATCTTCCAGTGACCATGATTTATTACAGGAGTGTTTTATACGTTATTTAAAGGTTATGCCAATGATGTCTCTGGTGCCCTGTAGGGCGGGTGCTCAAATAACGTGCAAAGGCGGGTAACTACTAGCTAATCTATACACGTACCAGTTTAAAATATCTTAACTGAAGATAGCTCTCCAGAAGTAAGCAGAGGTATTGTAGTGTTCGGAATGTTGGACGTGATAGGAAACGGAGAACTTACAGTATAGTTTGACACATGTAAGCCAAAGAACTGAAACATGTTTTAAATAACCCAGTTTTGATAGAATGAAACTATTTCTCCTGTTAATATTGTTAAGTTGTGTGTCTCGCGCCTGAAGTGAATGTGACAGGCCGCCAGACGGTAGCCCGCCACCGCGCCACCGCGCCACGCCACGGCGACGCTGACATCCACTGTACAGCTGAGACAAACTGTGCCAGTCATCATTACCGCTCGTTAATCATCTGTTTTGTTTAGACATCTACTTCAGCTGACATTTACACTTGGCAAACGGCAGCTCCCCAAACGTCGCCGACCTGTGATGTTTACAGCAGCAACAATGTTCACAGTCCACCGTTCATTCTGCGCCACTTCCTCTATCAAGTTGCGTCTAAATACTGGAAATATTAAGTAGCAAGTGTAATAAATTGATTTGTATTCTTATACTTACCATTTTAGATTAAATGAAAACGAGTTGCGTTTAATTATTCCGCTTCAACTGTATACGCTTTTTGGGGTGTATTTTGGTGTTAAAGTTGACTTTATATTCCAAGGCAAAAACCATAAACTAAAGTTTCTTAAGCTGAAATCGAAAAATATAATAATATTTTTGTTTAGCTATGTATTTTAAATATGTGAATAGTCATTTATGATCTTTTGAATATTCTGCTCTTCATTAAAGGAAAAATATATATACATATATATAAACATATATATATACATATATATGTACATATATATATATATATATATATATGTATATATATGTATACATATATAATATATATATATATATATATATATGTATTGAAAACATTTATATTTGGATAGTTATAGTTATATTTATATTTACTATCGGTATTTTTGAGTAATACCTAATATGCATCTTCGTATTGTACATCTCTTTAAACATAACTGTGAGGACGTGTACGGCACAACAATAATATGGCGTCCCATGTTCTTTATCACGCCTGATACTGATATCACGCAAACTATATAAGTATGATTCTAGGAATTTATTCGTAATACCCGTAATCAATCCTGTGAATAATTAATATATGAAAGTTTTAATTGTTTGATTTGGAAATCATAATTTTTCACTAACCAATGCATGGATTAGCCCATTTTTGTTTTCTAAAGTATGTACGCATTCTAAGGACCATTTTGATAACAAGAAATAATTATCTTCATGTTACTTAACATCTTGACTATATAAAAAAAAACAATTACTTAGACTTTCCTGTATATACGATATGGATTTAGGTACAACAAATAGTTGTAAATGTATATGTTACACTCAAACACCGAATTCGGACAATGTCCGAAATTTTTACTCACTCCGCGATGTGGACAACGTGAATTACCCACGTCGCGTATTGAGCATCTTTTTTCGGACATTGGCCGAAGCGAAATACCCAGAACGCGTTGTGGTAAGCGAAAGTACTCAAGAGACGAAATAAACACGTTCATCGGAGATTGAGCAAAAAACCATAATACCCATAACCCGACGTGGGGTAATCTAATTTGCCCACGTCGGGTTGTGGGTATTGTGTAATTTGCGCAAACGCCGAAAAAGCTCCAAACACAACCATACCGATACCCTACACTAATTCCATTATAACAAGTAAAATAAAAATCAAATTTTCCTTGAAATTCCATTTATTTCAATCAAAACAAAAACTAAACAGTAAAAATACAAGTATCTTATTATTGAAAATAGAAAAAAAAAGTTATTTTTCACACATGTACCACTTTCAATGTTTATTAAAGTTCTTTTTCAGAAAAGTATTCACTTTACTTGTTAGCACAAGAAGTGCTAACCGTGACATTTAGAAATTGCATTTTAAATTTGATTTTTACAAATTTGCAAGATCTGCCCGAACACTTCTTCTTGCATCCACATCTGATGAAACCTTGTTTGGACCCGGATGACTTCATTGCTTCTTTTACGGACATTGAGCTGTTCATCAGGTACATCGATGATGTTATTAATAAATTTATTAGGAGCTACTGGAAACTGGTTTCTGGAAAACTGTTTTGTCAAGAAACTCCATGCTTTGTACCAAGGGTATAGGAATCATCGTTCTTATTTATTACAACAGCCATTACATTTCATTGGAGCTAGTCGGCCCCGGTCGACATCAGGAATGTTTACCAAAACGTATCGCCGACTGAGGACTGGAGTTAATTTTCTTTCAGTACGCTTTAACATTTTGGCTGCCTGACTTTTCAATGCAGTTACACAGTTTTCTCGTATTGTGGTCTCTGGCAGATTTTCTTGAGCAAAGAGTGCAACAAAGGTAAGCCTAGGTCTTCGTTATTTAAAACTTCATAATGTATGTGCTGACCACATTCAAAACAGCTGTTTGCTTTGTCACAATCTATTGCTTTGTCACAATCTATTGCTTTGTCACAATCTATTACAGAGTGTTAAGGGGATTCTGCATCTAGGAAATGGCAAAAATTTGACAAAAATTTGAAAAAAAAATATTTATACATATTCTTGTTCTCTGTTTAATTCAGAACCAGAAAAAACATAACTTATATATTTATGACTAAAAAAATAATATTTTATCTCATAATATTTATTTTAAAGTCGGCCATGTCCTGAGTGTGAACTCGACATTTTCTGGTTTCAAAGAAACTTTACATGTAATAAGCATAATTGTTTACTCTTTGTTTCTATAGTTATTTATCTTTGTTTGTTTGTCTTTCTGGCTAGCTTGTATGTTAGGTTAGCTAACAACTGTTTGCTCAAACAGCTGATCAAATGTATTTGAGTCATATGGTAGCATATCAAAAACAAACATTCACAAAATATTCTGTATTGTTTACAATTGTAATTGTGCAGTTCTTGTGTTTTTTAGTGTCTACAATAAGTGAATAGTTTAGTCAAATAAGGGTCGAAAAAAGAACTCCAAAAAGAGACTAAGTGATAGAAATAGACAAGCGATTTCGCTAAGATGGGAAAGATACAAGTGACAATGGAAATAGAGCTCACAGTTGAGCCTAGGCCTAACTACTACAAACTTGTGATCCACAACCTAGTGTTAGTATGCAACATGTTACAAATGCACCATTATGTCCAACAACAAGTAAGTGAAGAGACTGTGGAAAATGTAAGTAGGGCTACTGGATTTGCATTATATTCTAGTTATAATGAGATAATTCCAGAAAAAAAAACGAATCATCAGAATACATTTTAGTCGAAACCAAGAAGCTTGAAAGTTTTATAGGCTCTTTTCCTTGTAAAATGTGTTTTTCTGAGAGGTCAAAAGTAATAACCAAATGCATAAAAGGTTTTTGCTGTTACCCTGAATGTAAAATGTGATGACTGTGATTATGAGACTAGCTTTTTGTACGTCCCAGTCGACGAATACAAAACGACACTCCGAGAGGTTCTTATGACGTAAACCGCAGAGTAGTCAAAGCAATTGCTTCTATTGGCAAAGGGCATAGGGCTTTAGATATGTTTTGTATGTCCTTGAACATGAGTCCAATGAATTATAGAACGTTTCAAAAAACATATAAGTAGCCTACACGCTTCTTCAAAAACAGAAATGGAACATGTTTTGGAATTAGCCCGATTCGAAGTAAAAAAGTGTTCATGGCACTTTAGATGCTGACAATGAGGTGTTTGACATAACTGTGAGTTATGACGGATCATGGCAGAAACGTGGGTTTCACATCCAAATATGGGATTGGTTGTTGTATTGAAATTTTGACAGGTCCTTGTTATAGATTTTGAAGTGATATCCAAATTTTTGTAACATATGTGAGGTAGCAAAACGAAAAATTAGCAACCCTGAGCATTTTCAGACTTGGTACAACAATCACAAAGGTGTATGTAACCAAAACTATGTAGGTTCATCACCAGGAATGGAGGTGGACGGGCAGCAGAAAGATTGTGCGGCGGCGTTCGGAAAGCATTGGATTTAGATATACAACCATGTTGTCGGATGGCGATGCAAAAAACAATTGCACATCTAAATGATTGCAATATTTATGGTGACAAACAGATTGAAAAAGTGGAGTGCCTCAAATCATGTTGCATAAGAGGTTAGGCACTGGATTGAGAAAAACTAGTAAAGGATCGTTTCAAAATCAAAAAACCCCAGTTGGAGGTCGATCTCGAGGTCACCTAAGAGAACCAGTTATACAAAAAACTAACAAGGGTATTACCACAATGGTATACATAAAAAACCTTGGTAATGTAACCAAAATGAAAGATGAAAGAGGCAATATATGCCACTCTCTTTCACTGTAAATCCACTGATGGAGTCACCACATCATAAGTTATGTCCGCTAGGGAAGGAATCTTGGTTAGAGAGTTTTACCAAAGAGCCATTGCTGATGTGAAGATCTCCTGAAACCACATGCATTGAAAATCAAAACACCTCTCTCTCCTAATGTAGTAAAAGAAATGCTTCCTTTATATGAGAGGCTCTCCACCGAAACTTTGTTGACTAGGTGTTTAGCCGGTCGACTCAAAATGCCAATGAGGCGCTCCACAATGTTATTTGGTCAAAGTGCCCCAAAAACTGTTTACACATCTAAAACAAAAACTTGAACTGGGTATTTTTGAAGCCATCAGCATTTACAACACAGGCTATATGAAAACTTGTTCAAGCTATCAAGAGGCTGCAGGTATTAGTCCTGGGAGGCACAGTTATAGGATAGCTAAGCGCTTTGATAAAAGCAGGCTACGACTATCAAAAAGGCGCAAAGAGTTACAGATTGGAGAATATAGGAGGAGACTGAAAGTGGCACAGATAGCAGAAGAAGAAAGACTAAGAGCAACAGAAGGGCTGGTGTATGGTGCAGGAGAATTCTAGGTCTAAAACCTAGTAGGCTACATTGGCTGTAAAGATCTGAATGCTGGAACCACTACTTGATACGGTAGGTCTAATTTTTTTTTTTTTTTTAAGACTCAAAACTTAGATTTTGGACCAACAAAAAATATTTATGGATACTATTCTAATAGCCTATGTAAAATAACAAAATTAAATGATAATATTATGTTATATAAAATTGTTGTATTAATATAAACTTGTAAGATTACATTGAAGAAATGAAACTATTTTAGTTTATCGCGATTTTCCGAAAGTTTAGGTTTCTTTGAATAAAAATTGATATTGCTTGAGAACCTCATAATACATAGAGAGCTGAAATTTTTTTCCAGGTATTATTCATATCCATGTCTAAAATTCCTATGTATTTTCATAACTCTACAGCTTACCTAAACCTATTTTTTTTTTTAATTATACAAATAAAATTAAAATGAGGAAAATATTTTTTTTTAATTTTTTAAAAGCCCATGGAATTTTAATCTATTGGGGTATGTATGACAATGAAAATACATAGGAATGTAGTAGCTGTCAATAGCATCAAAATAAAAATAAACAGGATAACAATTGATTGTCATTCAGCGTATGGAATATCAATTTTAAAAATTAACGTTTTTACAAAATAAAAACGAGTATTTATTTGATTGTATCCAAGTAAAATTAAAATATGACACCAAAGGTATTTACATAATTAGTTTATTTACATGTAGGAATTGAAAAAATACATCAAAATAATAAAATGTTAGTAAATATAAAAAAACACCCATAGTAGATGCAGAATCCCCTTAAGTTATCGCTGGACATAAGTTTTCTTTTTTCTACGTGTTCATTGTTTTTTCTACAGTCCTTGTCAAAATCTCCGAAGCATCTTCATCCACAGCATTTATTTCTTCGTTGTCTTCTTCATTAAAACTTTTTTCAAGCTTAGAGAACTCTCCTTCTAGTTCTTCCTCAGTAGTTATTTTTTTTTACGACGTCGGCTGTCAAAGGGAATCTAAATAATCCATTTTTTCTGTGGTGAACCAAACGATTGCCTCATAAGGGGTATCTCTTGATCCCACTGTGGTAACTGTTGTTCTGTCTTAGTATTCTGAATGATCCTGAGACCATTTTTGCCCATCTGAGGTGTTGTTATCAGTCATCCAAGCCACAAGACTATCTCGAACGTCTTGATTGGCACCGATCGACAGACCCTTGAACTCTGCGAGTGTCTTGGTTTTTTCCATGTAACAAGTTTTTTATGCACTCCATTTACTGGCTAGGTTCTCGATAACCTGAAAACCGTACCATTACCATTACAAAAATACTAAATTCTAAGGGTGGAATCTTTTTCACTACAGTTAAAATTTTTTTTGTTTTTACCACTTACCCGGATACAAAATTCCCGTCCCAGTTATCACTGTGAAGTATGTATGGAGCCCCAAATAAGCAAAATATATCCAAAAGGATGTCGGATACTTCATCAGCAGTTTTAGTTTTCAATGGAACGTAGAAACAACAAACTTGGTGAGATGATCTTGATAATAAGGATAAACTTGTATTCGCCGTCAGGCTCTGATTGCATATCAATTAGATCCACCTAAAATACAATAACAATACATAAATCGACTCAACATAAATGTTATTGTCCCAACTATACCATATACCTCATTATAACAACTGCCAGTGCGTAATACGCTTAGGTATTTGTCAGCAAAGGAGAAACTGTCTTATTTAGAGAAATGCTATGATATCTCTTACCTGGCAGCGTGAATTTAATGCTGTCCATAATGATGGGTTTAACAACCCAGCCCTTTACTTTTTGACTTTTTTCTTAAGTGCGCAAGGTTCGCAAAGATCCAAAATATATTTTTAATTACCTCCCTGGTAATGTTACAAAAAATTTCTTTTTTAGCTCGGCTTCCATAGCTTTTTTTCTTTTTTATGACCAACTTCGTAAGTGAGCTGAATGAATTGTGTCATACATTTGATCAATGCGACAGAAATATGTTATATCTGTCATTTCTTCAGTTGTTTTTTTTTCAATCAACATTTCTTTATCGCCAATGTTTATGACATCAAACCGATTTGATTCGGCGATAATCTTTAGACATCAAGGTACTGACCATTTTTCCTCTTCTGTTTTGCCTCCTTTACTTCGCTGATAATTTCTTTCATAGCGTGGCTCCTCGATAATAAAATTTCGACTTGTGAGACCATTCTTCTTGGACATCAGATCTTCCAATTTACTGTGAAATGAATTCCTTCATTTCAAACAAAATCACAAAACACAACAGCACTTTAAAATAAGTCAACACACCGCCACTTACGCACAGAAACAAAGAAAAACTGCTTGTGTGTATAACGACAGTGCACTAATGTCAATGAAAATAGACAGTAGGCCTATTTTGTTGCTAACAGTGACGATAGTGGGGGGGGGGGGGGGGGGGGGGGCGCATGTCTCGACCTGCACGTCTGGACTGTGGGAAAACGGATTTCGGCGTTTGCGCAAATTACAAATACCCACACACCCGACGTGGGCAAATTAGATTACCCCACGTCGGGTTATGGGTATTATGGTTTTGCTCAATCTCCGATGAACGTGTTTATTTTCGTCTCTTGAGTACTTTCGCTTACCCACAACGCGTTCTGGGTATTTCGCTTCGGCCAATGTCCGAAAAAAATGCTCCAATCCGCGACGTGGGTAATTCACGCTTGTCCACATCGCGGAGTGAGTAAAAAATTTCGGACATTGTCCGAATTCGGTGTTTGAGTGTAACATATATACAATCATCAGTGACATTCAGGATTTGAGCGTGTGGGGCCCAAATCCAACAGTTCATATTTCTTAGGGAGGGTCTAACATAAGAGCATTAAAACAAATAAATGTTTGTGATTAAATATGCAACGTGTTCAGAAAATAAAAAGTAAAACTTAAGAAATTGGCAAAGAAATTTTTAAAGAACATAATGGCTTATCTATGTTATCCTTCTCTTCTAATTCGTAACATGCGTGGTGTTCTGTCCCTATATACTATATCGCGATGGCTAACGTAAAAATGTTGCATATTTACTTTCCTTTATCCTAATAATATTATAAACGTGTCTTTGTTCGTTTGTTTTGATTTCACGGGTAAAAAGCTCAACTGACTGCTGAAATTTTGCATGTACGTTTTTATGGCCCCTGGGATGAGTATATGCCTATCTATTATAGTTTCGAAAATCTCTTCAGGCTACACCTCACTGGTCTTTAAAGTAAAGAAAAATACCGATTTGGTCTCTAAAGTTGTGTAATATTAATTAAATGGGCCTGTCAAATCTAATAATTGTCCATTGTTATGCTGTACAGTCTTCAACAATAAAAATCTTGAATCTTAATCAACTGTTCTATGTAAACATTGTTTATGATTTTAAATTTTTTCACATTTATAGTGAGTGAACTAAACTGAACCGTGGAAGAACACATCTAACCTAACCAATGCGGGTGCAATGGTGCTGGTTCCCCAAAAAGCAGCTTCTGAAAAAATGTTCTAAAAAATTATGGTTCCTGGGATGAATATAGATCCTAGGATGAACTTTTTATCGTTAAAAACACAGGGATCGTACTCTGAGTGAGTGAGCTAGTGAGAAACCATCCAACCAACTTAGTGATTAAGGTTTTAGACAAATGGGTGTACAATACTGCATCTAAGATTTTGGTTCAAGAGCCGTTCTAGAATTTGTAAATGTTTACAGAATGATAAATGTAAAATACAATACAAATGTGGAACACGTAAGTTTTGTAAGTCATTCTTGATTTTAATCGATATTATTTTATGGATCGGCTTGTGTCACAGTAAGTCTGTATAATACAAAAAGTTGAAATGTATAATAACATTTTATTAACTTTATTTTACAACAGTTTTAATAATTATCAAGTAAGGAATATTTCCCCTAGTTCAGACTTTCAAAAATTTAATCCGGTTTTATATCGTAACATTTCAGTCGAATGGTCGTTTTCAAGTTGTACGTAAAAAGTGCGCCATTAAAATTTTAGCCGAAATTTTGCTTAGAGCTCTCCAAGTGTAAATGAGTAGATTTAGTTTTTCTTAAAACAAGAACATGATCGTGTACTGACGATAATATTATAAAATATATTCTATATGTTTTTAATAATTTAAACTAAACGTAAATGAAGAATGTGATTTGATCAAAAATGTTCTCCATTACATCGAGAAAATAAGTGGTATTCATTCCGCGAGACAAAAGCTATGGTAAGGCGGGAAATACAAGAAGCCGCAGTTTACAATGACTAGATCCACAATTCTCCGACTGGCTCAGATTATTGTTTGGCCTATAGCCAAACTGATCCGGGCTCAAGCTCAGCCAGTTCACAGACTTCTATTCTAGTAGATATATATGCAAAATAACTATATAGATAACACACAGTTGAACATAGGCACCGGCTTTGTCAATGGCCATGCCCTTCGGCTACAAGTGAGGAGCCTGCAGTGAAGCATGTGTTAGGCCACAGCTGATATAGCGGCGAGTGATCAGCTGAGAGGTGAGTAGAGACGACGCGACAGTAGCAGCAACTGGTGACGGAGTAGCCCCGTGGCTCCTGTCCTATATCAAGTTTTGTTGCACAATGGAAGCCTCAAGGTACCACAAATCACCTGCAGTAAGCCATGTGTCAGCCCACAGCTGATATAGCGGCGAGTGATCAGCTGAGAGGTGAGTAGAGACGACGCGACAGTAGCAGCAACTGGTGACGGAGTAGCCCCGTGGCTCCTGTCCTATATCAAGTGTTGCTGCACAATGGAAGCCTCATGGTACCACAAATCACCTGCAGTAAGCCATGTGTCAGGCCACTGCTGATATAGCGGCGAGTGATCAGCTGAGAGGTGAGTAGAGACGACGCGACAGTAACAGCAACTGGTGACGGAGTAGCCCCGTGGCTCCTGTCCTATATCAAGTTTTGCTGCACAATGGAAGCCTCAAGGTACCACAAATCACCTGCAGTAAGCCATGTGTCAGGCCACAGCTGATATAGCGGCGAGTGATCAGCTGAGAGGTGAGTAGAGACGACGCGACAGTAGCAGCAACTGGTGACGGAGTGGCCCCGTGGCTCCTGTCCTATATCAAGTGTTGCTGCACAATGGAAGCCTCAGGGTACCACAAATCACCTGCAGTAAGCCATGTGTCAGCCCACAGCTGATATAGCGGCGAGTGATCAGCTGAGAGGTGAGTAGAGACGACGCGACAGTAGCAGCAACTGGTGACGGAGTAGCCCCGTGGCTCCTGTCCTATATCAAGTGTTGCTGCACAATGGAAGCCTCAGGGTACCACAAATCACCTGCAGTAAGCCATGTGTCAGGCCACAGCTGATATAGCGGCGAGTGATCAGCTGAGAGGTGAGTAGAGACTACGCGACGGTAGCAGAAACTGGTGACGGAGTAGCCCCGTGGCTCCTGTCCTATATCAAGTGTTGCTGCACAATGGAAGCCTCAGGGTACCACAAATCACCTGCAGTAAGCCATGTGTCAGCCCACAGCTGATATAGCGGCGAGTGATCAGCTGAGAGGTGAGTAGAGACGACGCGACAGTAGCAGCAACTGGTGACGGAGTAGCCCCGTGGCTCCTGTCCTATATCAAGTGTTGCTGCACAATGGAAGCCTCAGGGTACCACAAATCACCTGCAGTAAGCCATGTGTCAGCCCACAGCTGATATAGCGGCGAGTGATCAGCTGAGAGGTGAGTAGAGACGACGCGACAGTAGCAGCAACTGGTGACGGAGTAGCCCCGTGGCTGCTGTCCTATATCAAGTGTTGCTGCACAATGGAAGCCTCAGGGTACCACAAATCACCTGCAGTAAGCCATGTGTCAGGCCACAGCTGATATAGCGGCTATTGTTATAACGTGCGATATAATAGCACATGGTGAGCCCCTTCACTATCTTGCAATTCAGTATGACTCCATAACGCATTGGACGGCCCGCAGGTTTTGTTCGTTTGTCGCAGGATAAGGAGTTCTTTTTTTAAGTACCAAATGACTGATTTTACAATAAGCTTAAGAAGGTGCAATGAATTTATTAAATGGGATAC
Source organism: Homalodisca vitripennis (assembly GCF_021130785.1). Taxonomy (NCBI): domain Eukaryota; kingdom Metazoa; phylum Arthropoda; class Insecta; order Hemiptera; family Cicadellidae; genus Homalodisca; species Homalodisca vitripennis. The sequence continues at coordinate 179,884,983 of NC_060210.1, forward strand.
TATTTTCATTTTAAATAGTATAGAATAAATTATGTAAATAAGGTAGAGATTCATAAAATGAAACGGTTTTATTCATTTGTGACCTTTAAAATCATATTTTGTAATTAAATAAAATATAAGAATATGAAATATTTTATGAAATATTTCTGTGGGATATTAAAATTAAACATGGAACCATGTCACTCCTTCCAGTCATCGTTCATGTACGTAGACTACTTTAGAATTACAATAACCTTTTCTTTAACAGTTTTTTAGACCTGAAGATATCCCAAAATCCTTCCACTCCCCATGAAATAATAAAAAAAAATCTTTCCTGTTTCCAGAAATGGTATTTTAAAGAGTTTTGACTAAACCTTTATTTAAAATATAAATAAAATATTATTTTATATAAAAACCAATTGCACCATCGTAATATCAAAGTGACACGGTACTCCCAATCTTCACCATGTTAAATCAGCACTTTTTAGGTACACATAACTTTTTTTAAGTTATCAAATGTTGCTGAAACTTTTACAGCGTGTACTGTACACATATAGTAGCAATAATAAGAAGGATTTTTGTTACATTAAAAAAATAAATAAATGGGAACATTTTTTAAGAAAGTAAACATTTTGCAAAAAAATTGTATAAACAATTAAAAAAATAAAAAATAATTAGAATTTTTTAAAACCCCTTCTTACTTTTGTTAAGAGCACTAAAAAGAACAACTATTCGAAATTTCAGCTTCATCTGATAAGAATTGGGTCAAAAAATGGTACCAATGTGAATCAAAACTCAGTTTTCGGGAAAGCGGTTTTACTGAAAATAAAGTTTACTCACGCAACAATCAACTAAAATAGGCATGCACCATACTCTGGATTTGCATAATTCATTTCTCTTGTACATAATTGGATTTGTCACCTGTCATGGTCAGATATTTCAACTTTCTTTTAGATGCACTATTTTTATACTCAGGACTTGATGATCTAGACGTAGACCTAGGCCTAGTACATTCTGTACTTGGCACGTCCGTTGACAATGAATCATTATTCCTAACCCTTTCTTCAGCCTGGGTAAAAGAATATCTATTTCAAATAAAACGTCTTTTATTAAACTTTTTATCCTAGGCATCTTGAAACACTAAAGATAAACTATATGAGTTCACAAGAATTACTAATCAAAGAAACAGTAATAGATTGTACAGACCATAAACACAAACAAGATCTAAACAATAATAATATGTGTCAGATATCAGACTACAGACTGCCGATGAATTTATATACTGTAAACAGAGTAGCCAACCTACAACACGAAATAGTACAGGCAATAAGAGGATGTATACTATAACGAAGTGCCGGCGGCATCAGCCTAGAAATGTCCATAAAACTCATTGCAGTCCTCCAGATAACCATTTATTTTGTGTATAAAATAAAATCGTGTATACATATATTATACATTAGTGGATTCAGAATAAAATGGAAAACAATAAAAACAACAAAAAATCGAATTTAAAAATTTTGTTGAGTACTGTGTCACCTTAATAAATTTTAGATCTGCGAAAAGTAATTTCTGTGTTACAAATTTCTTCTTTGCTTGTTAATTATATCATACTATTAAGATAAGGAATTAGTTTAAATTTAAATACAAATAATAAAAACATTTAGTACTGTTAAATCATTGGGTTGAATTAACTTGGTTAGATAAGATCTCAATAGCAATACAGTCGACGTGTTTTTATCGTAAAGGGACGATTGCTGTAATATTAAAGTATTAAGGTAATCCCAATATTAAAGTACAAATGGGTTGCTATTAATAATATTCTAAGGATGACTAATTTACCGGCAGTTCTATCAATCAATCGGTGAGCTCTCAAGCTAATGCCGCATTAGTTGTTTACAGGCAAGCTAATTTCCTCTGTAAATAATGACAAGGCACTTTTACAAATCTCATCATCATTAGCTTGCTGACATTGGAGTAAGAGCTTAGCAATTAACTTTCCTGATTGATTGCACCAATTATCTCAGTTGTGTTGTATTTAAATGCTACTGTAGTATCACTGAATTATAATTCAGAATTCTGCTCTTCTAATGATGAAACTAGTGTGTGATGTTTGTTTATAAAATTGTACCTACTAATAATTTAACAGTATATTAAAGTTTGCAGAGTACAGTTTCTAAAAAAACACGCACGCACGCGCGCGCGCGCGCACACACACACACACACACACACACACACACGCGCGCGCGCGCGCACACACACACACACACACACACACACACACACACACACACACACACAGAGTTTGATAATTTTGAAAACCTGTTACCATATACACAACAAGACCTTTTGGGTCTACGGCCACATTAAAACGTTTCGTCACCGATAAGCAGGTACTACGAAAGCCAAAAGAAAGCAGATTAAACTAAACCTGAAAAAAACTTTAAGCTCCCGCATTCTGACCTTCCGGTCTCTGTCAAGCCCCTGATTTTGCCTCCAAGAGCTCTCACCCTCTAGACATTACTGGCCTCTGCCACCTCAGTCTATAGGACCTCCCAGCTCAATACAGGCACCCCCACCCTCTAACTGTTCTCTAGATTTGGCAGTTCCTAGGGTTAGGTAGCCTCAGCTATTATGGGCTCCACAGGCACTCCTCGGCCACTCGGTGCTCTCAGCCTCTAGAACCTCTCGGCCTTTAGCAAGTCCCGGCCTCTGGCAACTCTTGGTCTTTGTAAGTCTTCAAAAGTTTATCATGCACGGTTAATATTAATCATATAAAACGTTGGTGCAAATTATACTCAGCTATTATGGGCTCCACAGGCACTCCTCGGCCACTCGGTGCTCTCAGCCTCTAGAACCTCTCGGCCTTTAGCAAGTCCCGGCCTTTGGCAACTCTTGGTCTTTGTAAGTCTTCAAAAGTTTATCATGCACGGTTAATATTAATCATATAAAACGTTGGTGCAAATTATACTCAGCTATTATGGGCTCCACAGGCACTCCTCGGCCACCTGGTGCTCTCAGCCTCTAGAATCTCTCGGCCTTTAGCAAGTCCAGGCCTCTGGCAACTCTTGGTCTTTGTAAGTCTTCAAAAGATTATCATGCACGGTTAAAATTAATCATATAAAACGTTGGTGCCAATTATAGTTAAAATACATTCAACTGAAAGGCGTCTATAGTAGTTTGGAATAAAAGGGTTTTGGTCTGCGGGATTTAAATCCAGTTATGAGCTTGTCCTTGGATATTGCTTCTCCTATACAACATTTATGTCAATTTTGACTTAAATAAATCATACAATAAGGCGTCTAGCGTAATTGATTTAAAATTGATGTTTTAAACCGCTCCTCGTAGTTTGATTATCTCCAATAATATACATATCTTGTCATATTCACTTATAAAGTGTTCACACGTATTATAAGTTTCGTAATAATGCGTTAAGAAACGTGGCCGTAATCATGATAATAAATATATAGAAAATGTTTAAATTTAAAAACTGGAATAGGTGGATTAAAAATATAGCTATTGAATTTAAACTCATTATTTTACGTAAACCGTGAGCCAGCATACGTAAGGCATTAAAGCGTGGAGAATATTTTACTTTTTGAGAAGACGTTCTCTTATACGTTAAAAATCAAATTAAAAGTTTAAGTTAAAACAAAATAACCCTTTAATTTTAAACAGAATGATCATATAATCGTCATACATACAATGGCTCATACTTAGAAAGTAATATAACAAAATAATATGGAACAACAGTATTCTCAATCTATTAACATCAGTGTATTATACTGAGAGATATGCAGGGTGCAACTAAAGGCCTTGTGTAATAAAGATAATACGTGTTGTATTATTAGATCCAGTAAATCATCTAAGCCATGCTTCATCCTTTTACCAAACACATTGTGTATTGTTAAAATCCGTCTATTGAAGTTGGAATTACATTGTTCCGATATGCTCACTAAAGGCAACAATCCAGGAGCTTTTGTTTGATCTGCTGGATTACTTATACAAGGAATATGTTTAAAAAAATATTATAAAACATTTATCTAATTTTTATCCAAGAGTGTTTGGATCTATTTCTTTGTTAATTAATTTTTCAATATCCTCATTTTAAAGTAAGAAAAGAATACAAGAAAGTTATAAATATCAACCTATAAAAATTATAATCGAAGAGATGTTTCATAATCAAAAGGTAAAATATTGTAGAGATGATCATAAAAGTATACACGATTAAAATACATACAGTACAATTTCTCAACTTGTACTATTAAAGAGGAAATGCTGCTCATGGGTCGAAGGTCTCAGCATGAAAAGGGAATAAATTTACTATGATTTTTAAGGGTTTGATAGAGTTTATCGTACTGAGAATATAAGAAAATGTTGTATCAAATCTGATACGTTTGTAATCAGAATATACTTAATTGCTTTAATAAAACAACGACAATATTAAGTTATTAGTGAATTCTCAAAAGCTATTGTGCATGTCTTCGAAGTGACATTCTATCTTTGAAGAGTGAAATCAGGAGACTGGCTGGTAGATCGTCTTTTTAAGTGCCATTTTAGTAACAAAGATTTGTGTTTAATACATATACAATATACATTCCTCACTTCAGAACCGATTTTCTTCGAAATCGGGAAACAGTCTCCTGTTCGAATGATTTCAGATGACCTATTAAATAGCATGATATTATTCAGAAAAGATGATCATGGTGATTGACTTTCACAAAAAATGTTTTAGAAATTGTTTACAGTGTGATTTCATTATCATACTTCAATAAAAGAAATCACGAGTTTGAGCATATTCCTACACTCAATAGTTCTCTTGTAGTGACATTAAATTTAAAATAATAAAACATATTTCTAACGAATTTATGACAAATGAATAGTAATAGTGTGACTGCAGATATTTACAAAATATATTAGTAAGCGTTACTGTAATATTCGTCCTTCATATTTCTACTTTATAACTTGAAAATGGCCTAAAAAGACACTGCTAACAATAAGTTACCTTTAAATCATTATTGCTTGTTCCGTTATAAAAAAAACAGCTTCAAATTTACGAATATAATCTTACATACTATGAATTGCATTAACACTGTGATCAAAATAAAAATAAAGGTATATACAATAAATCTTGCTAAACTAATCGATCGAAACATTTCAAGTAAAAAATTACCAATTTTTCGAACTGGGCTGATAACAAGATTAATGTTACAGTCTCTGTAACTGGTCTGGTGTAAGTACGGTTTCATTAATAATATTGTAGCCGTATTGTAGTGATGACAGGAAGTTCATTAACACCATCTCAGATGTCACCAAAGTGCCATCATAATAACGGCTCCCAGGTTAGTGTGTCAAACTCGTGCTGCACAAACTTCACAATCTAACAGATTCTAATAAAGATACCCCTTCGGCGCCAGGTAATACTTTGAAAAATTTGAATGTCTGATTTTAATGTGACACTAGTTTAGCAATTGTATTTTTAATCTAAAACGAGATATGCGATATACTTGTACAAACAATATTTTCTATGGGACATACACACATACCGATATGTATCGAGTAATAGGGTATGAAAAATACTACTAAGTCAACCTAAAATACATACGTGATTAATCATAACATAGGTTTAAGCTCGTGTATTAAAGTTTAAATATTGATGTATTTGATAATTTTTATGTATAACACAATATGAATAAACCTTTAACACTTTTTAAACTTTTATTTTTCTTTCGATGTACATTTCGAAATCTGTGATTTCATCTTCAGGTACAAAATAAGGTTAAGTTAATTATAAAATAAATAATTAAAAACAATTTGTCATGTGTTTTTTACTACCTTGGTGGCTAAATTTGTTGTATTTAATTTTATGTGAGATCAATATAATATATTGTTTAAAAGTCTATCGAATAATAAATTTTTTGTTAGAAAATCTTTGTCATTTAATAATATATTATGATTAATTTTGGCACTTTCAAAATGTTCTAAAGTAGATAATAAGCGACTTTTTTTGCTTGTGTGTAAAATTTCAAGATTGTTTTCGATGTTAGTGTATGTATGGCCGATGTTATTTAAATGGTCTGCATATTTTGAATTTGATGATGTTTTCAATGCCTTTATGTGTTCATTAAATCTAATTTTGAAGGATCGGCCGGTTTGTCCAAAACACATGACAAATTGTTTTTAATTATTTATTTTATAATTAACTTAACCTTATTTTGTACCTGAAGATGAAATCACAGATTTCGAAATTTACATCGAAAGAAAAATAAAAGTTTAAAAAGTGTTAAAGGTTTATTCATATTGTGTTATACATATTTATAAAACACTTTTAGAGGCTACATCTCTAACATGATAATTTTTATTTGTGTTTTTCAATAAAAAATATATGAAAGTAATAAACAGCATTTCAGTGCTCCATCCCCTTGTAACGCTTTTAAATAAAAATTTTGATCATTATATAGACTTTTTCAGTGGTGTGTAACACAAACATAAAATAGCCACACAATATTGAGCTATCTAACAAGCTAACCGCCATACAATACGCCCACCTACAGCAAATGAATTCTAATAAAGGTACTTTGAAATTGTGAAATTTACTTATGTAACGATAAGAGACGACTGTACCAACGTCTTAATATTTCGTTATTATATCCCCATAAGAACAATGTGAAACCTTAAACACTCTAATACGCTCGTTTTATCGTAGAATTATACGAGATATCCCTTTTTAAGATGTCATTAGTACGTTCCAAACTAGTTGTAATAATTATTAGTTATTTAGAAAAAATCTCAAACTTATTTCGACTTCATCGTTTAATATCAAAAAGGTTTAAACGATGACCTTTAAAAGAACATATGTTAACGCTCGGAAGTGTGTCGGCGTATTTTTAAACTTTCAACACAACTTTCAACTTTCAATTTTACAACTAAAAGTAAGAGCGCGTTTGAGGTTTATTTGCTCTTATGGGGTAAAGTGAAAGCCGCTGTACTACAACCGGTTTTCAAAATTGAAATATACTAATGTAACTAATTATAATCCTTAAGCGTGGTAAAATAATTTCTGTGTTCGGATAATATTAAAAAGATAATTCGTCTATACGTGTATGTACTAGTATTGCAACAAATCATAGTTGTTTTTTATATACATTTTACACTGAAGGTAAATACATTTAATTAACAAAACAGCTTATTTGAATAAAATATTATGTAGGCTAGTAATAGTGACGATAACGCTGGAAACAGGCCGGGAAGGGTCTGTGTTTATCAACCCGCCCTAACGCAACAGGATGTGAGACTATCCGTCATGAGCCGCTGTCTGTCAACCACTCTCTACAAACATCATTTTACCGCATTTGTTTCACAGTACAAACTATTTAGTTTTGTTACAATCCAGTGAGTATTTTCGTTTATTCAAACATTCATTAAAACTGTGATTCCGTAAAAATGGTTTTAACCCATATTATCTAACTGGTATATATACATATAATATATATATATATATATATATATATAAAATAAATATATATATATATATATATATATATATATATAAAATAGTCGTCATGGTAGCATTACTCTACAGACATACGTGAGTAACAATATGATATATTTCCATGTTAGGCATCAAAAATCAATATCGTAGGCTTGCGCACGTGGGCAAAAATACGTATAAACAACCAAGCAATGTTCATCAGATCAAAGAATCCATAAAAGTAACACGTGTTCGTTAGTTACTTCCTTGTTAGGTAAAGTTCTTTCCGAAAGCTCCTCGTTTAAACGACTAAACAATATATCCGAGTATCGAGCTGACGTATTGCTCTTTTCCACTATAAACCGTGCAACAGTGTGGGTGACCCCGGTTGAGCACTGGGCATGTAAATCAAAGACGTTTAAGGTAAAGCTGGCCAGCGTGTGCTGCCGGTGGTCTGTGAAGTGGCAGCCGCGCACACGCACGCGCAATCACTCACTGTGCGCTCGCTGACGAATGGCTCAGGCACTGATAGTGTACCGCCACAATGGCTTCTCTGATGAGCTACCTGATCAAGTTGTATGCAAAAGGATGTCTAAATCAATCTTTAAATGTAAGTGCTAGTTGATGTTTAGTTTTTAATTTCCCAAGGCTTCGTTAGAACTGCACTGAACATTCGTGACCAATTACTATTGTTGCAAAATAGCCACAACAAATATTCGCTTAATATAATATATAACACTTTCACTTTCGGCTGCGGTTGATGTCGCGTAATATAGCGGCGGCGTTTTACTATAAATATAAAGAATAGTTTGATATACTATATGTCGTAACACCATATGTTAAAAATATAGCCACATACCAGAACCTTATTATTCAGGCCACTAAAATAACTGCAGATATATGTGGGTATATACGAGCATGAGTACCACGTGGGGATCATCTGGAACAGTTTAGGTCTTTGTAGCAAGAATAGTACAGACTTTGCCTCCTCTGTCAAAACGATCAGTTAAGTTATAGCTAAATATGCTAGTTATGCTAAATTAAATATATCTTGTTAGATACATACAATGCAACATTAAAAGTGTACACTAAGTTTACAATTAAAAAAAAATGATTGCATTATTGAATGTGTCTTTCCATCGATTATATTTATTAGTTTTTATTAAAAGTAACGTATATTTGTATATTAAAAGTACTTGTCTCACGGTATATTTAACACAAACATTTTGTATTATTACTACTTTGACACTGAGCCTAAGACGATGTAAAACATAGAGGTTAATAATCCGCAAGTAATACGTAGGTAATAGTAATAATAGCTGCCGCGTAGTAATCTACAAAGTAGTTCCCGGAAGAATTAATTGGCTTGCATCCCAATTTCTATGTACATCATTAAAATCTCACTTCTACATTTAGATCTTATGAATATCTCCATTGAAAGATGCTTTTTGTCATAAGCGTAAAAAACATGATATCATCGCTAATGCTTAATAAGCAGTAAAATATTAGTCTAAAATTACAAATACAGTAAGCAAATGTGAGTAGAATACGCATCACAACCTGTTCCCGACGCAGTTGAGAACGGATGCGATATTTTGGTCCGGCAAATTCTCTTATTGTGACATCGGGATTGGCGCCCAAGTAAAATAAAATCATCATATTCTAATGGAAATCTGTCATTAAAGTACATATTTTTCTAGTTATTTATTAAGTGTATGAATATATTCGATTTGTATGTTAATGATAACAATAATTACATGAAAAAAATACTCAGATACAATTTTCCCATTTCTTGATGATTTAAAGCATAAGTCAGTTAGATTCTTTTACCTGTAAATACATTTGTGTTATATTTTTCTAACTTTTAGATAAATAAACGATAAGTTAATCGTAAGTATACTAGATAAAGTATACCCGTCAGTATTTGTTTATATATTAGGTTTTATATGTTAAAAATTAATTACCTTAAATTAAATGTAAACAGTTTTAAAAGTATTCTTAACTATGTCAATATAACACTATATACATTATTTCCACAGTACATAAAGTAAGAATACAGTAGATGTTATTAAATTATTTTCAAAGATAAATATGGGTATAACTACTGATATTTGAGCTTCATATTTTAGTCTGCACTTGATAGTAGATGTCCGTAGACCGTGTTAGGCAACTGTAGTGCTATGTATCAAACCATTTATTCGCATAATAATAATAATCTATAACATTATTTTACACCACATAAATGTTGTCATGTAAAATAATAACTTGATACGTGAGAGAAGTTTATTTTTAGAAGCCTTAAACGCGACTTTATTTCATTTAAACCCTTCACTGTACTATCAGAACTTAAAGTGAAGTAAAGGCGCTATCATCGTCTGGCAGCCGGATCACTTTTTCAGCCTCTATACCCATTAATATTTATAATAAATGCTGTGTCATTACAGTGTATGTTTAGCACCTTTAAAGTGAAAGTATTTCTTAAAGTACTTAAATAAATTAATGTTTTACTCAATTTGTTTTGCAATAAACAAGTATTTTATATGTAAATATAACCTAATTTTGTTTTGTATTATCATGTAGGTACATGAATAAACTATTCTATAAAGTGAACTACAAAAAAATATACTTATATGTGTATGAACACTTCATTATGCTGAAAGAGAACCTTTTAATAAAAGTGTCTGGAATCAAATTGCACAAAGGCGTTGAAGAGAGAAAGCCTGAAGCACAATACTTTACCTGTGCTTTAGAGTTGGATATGAATTCATACGTCAAGAATATGTAAATGGAGGCGAAGGTTTGAAAATTGAGTTGTTACATAAAGTGACTTTGTTATGCTTTTAGCTGTAGTGTTACGGATGATTATTGCCACTTTCTTATATTCATAATACATACACTATACACAGTATAAAAAAACTAACTCATTATTTTCCTCAAATTTAAAATTTTATTTTAAATTTAAGAAATAAACCTAACAAATTTTAATAAAGTAAAGAATTTTAGTGCTAAAGAGACACATGACCTCAGTCTAGTTTGTGTGGCAGTATTTTTGTAACAATTGTTTTTCTTTTCTATTTACTAAATGAGAAGTATTTTATAATTAAAACTCAATAGGTTGGAAGATAAAATTAACCATGTTCTTATGTAACTTATAGCAAAGTAAGTTACAAGCTTCAATGTTGATTATACAAAAAATAGCAAATATTTCAGTACGCCTGTTGAACATATATTCTACAAACGGGATTCTGAGGAAGAGATGCGTTATAATCTGGGATTGCAGCTTGTCGAACAGTGGTAGGATACTCGCTTTCATTGTACTTGGAATCATACTAGGATTGTAATTGTATTTTTTATGGCTTATGAACTAAGCTATCATTTTTTTCGATAAAGAATTAATAGTGAAACACATGAAATAACTGTGAGCCCGAAAGAAACAATTTTATTTTCATCAGGATAGCAGTACATAGTGGCCTTTGTTGCTTAATAATGCAACTATTCAGATTTGTAGATTTGTAGTTCAGTTGGTATGCAGAATGCATTATTCCTTATGCTGTTTCGAATAGTCCATGAGAAAATAAAAGATAGAATCATTAAATCTTACAAAATGAATTTCAAAATAAAGCTTACAGGTTACAAACTCAAAATTGTTATACAAAACACTGCTTTACGTTGGAACGCCATATTAACTTCTCTTAAGTTTTATTAACTGTCTAAGGAAATAACAAACATAAAAGGCTGGGAAAGTTACGGAAGACATTCACTATGATAAAATTACTATTGTTTATTCATTAAAAAGGCAAGATTTGTCTACACAAATTGCAATATAATTTCCTTGACATCTTTTTGATATAAGTTTGAAGTAACACAGGTTACCCATACTGTTTCTTTGCCATTTCAAGATGTCCCGGAAATAGTGCATTATTTAATTTTTCACTTCTTTAATTAATTAACTATATGCTAATATTATAATTTTATAACTACATAAGAATGTATTAACACAACACGTAACGAATAACCACCATCACATGCGTCTTGGCCGGAATAGATCATTGCGTTTTGACTAGATACTAGTGCAATAGTAAATAAGTGTTTGTATTAATTTTATCCTTCAATGTTCGTGTCATATGTTTTTTAATTCTAAGTTGTATGGTGACCAAGAAGGCGGAAGGCCTGAAGACGCCCCTGTACATCTCGTCAGTATAAATCGGTAGGATAGTTAAGAGGTATCAAAAGTCGCAGTATTAAACTTAGCAGTTGCAACAATTACTAATAAAAAATACTTTTCTTGGATTTGTGAAAGTTTTTTTGTAAAGGTGACTTGTGTAATATTAGTAGAAAACATATTTCATCTCAATAATATTAAAAATGGTAAAGTGCCTTTATTTGTTCGTTTTTCTTTCACGCGTGAACTACTCAACCGTAGGCCTACTTGAGACCGTACTGACATTTTATATGGACATTCTTATGGTCCCTGGGATGAATAAAGGCCTATTATAGCTTCGAAAATCACTTTTGGCTACTGGTCTTTAAAGTAACGAAAAATGCCATGTTGGTCTCTAAAGTTTTATGTATATGTATATATATGTATATAATATTTTCGAAATGAAGGTCGTAGACGTTATTGAAAATTCTGTATTTTGTTTACAGCTAATCCTCAACTAAGAATTATCTATAATAACTATTTGTAACTATATATAAACATACATAAATAATGATACTGTTATAATTAAATAACCATGAATAAAGGTATTTCAAAATGCATTACTTTACATATCAATAAAATAGTATACAATATAGAAAAAAATACCTCAGTTATTTAATCGGTGAGAAAACTTACACTGAGAAGGCAAGGAGAATTCTAGGCTCCAAAAGTGAATTAATGTTATCAGATTTGGCTTCCTCGGAGCGAATACGTTGACTGTCCAATCCACTTTATTTTACGTTTATTTTCTACAACTGTGTCATGTTGTTTAAATGTAGAGTTTTACATGTTACTACCACACGTTGTGTGCATGTTTGTGTTTAACAAGCAGAAATTTCGTTAACTTTTTAAGCGTACAATCACCTCAGCGTTAACGATTTTAAAGGGGTTCTGTTTACGACAGTAAAGTTTTTAAATGAGCACAATAAATATTTATACAGAAACACTGTCCAAACTTGTGAATACGTATTAACTCCCCGGGAATCGAACTCGTGACCTTTCGGTTAGAGAGCCGCAGCGTTACCTCTGTGCTACGGTGAAGGTCAATTTCACCAACATAGAAGTGAACCACATTACAAGACCATTAATGATATACTGGAGCCATTCATTTCCACGCTAGTGAGTGAGTGTAGAACACGTGACGTCCGGGATATGTGCACCAGTGTGCAGCTCGCCTGTGGGTGGCCACTGCAATTTACAGTTGCATCGCTGGACTTTGACAAACGTCGCTATTTAAATCACTGGCAGCGCTTCTCTGTGCGATTTATTAAACTGTAGTAGGTGCTTTGTTATTATAACTTTGCTAAATTGAAACCATTAGAGTCGGTGATGTCCATGCGATTTTATCAAGTAAAGTGAGAAATTAGATTTAGGGTTCATTTATACTACATATCTTTCAAAAGTAGAATCTTTATTTTAATGATAAATTTGTATAACGATTTTCCATTAAGTCTTTAAAGATGTTACTAATCTAATCTAATGTGCATATAGGATTAGAGGCGTGTAAACTCTGTGTATGTGTCTATGCAGTATCGCAACTATTATATTAGTTTTTCAAGGATAATAAAAAACTGATATATTTCGACTTTACACGATAAATGACTAGTTCAAGTTATTTGGTGAGATAGGATCTAAGTCAGCGGAATGCCAGAGGCAGAACAGTTTTCTTCATAATTCCCTAGGCATCTCATGCGTTTATGGATTGAATGAAAATTATAGCATTCTCAAACGTTCTAAAGAACAACTAAATCAAGAACATGTCTTCGTATGCCTTAAAACAAGGAGGACAAATACCCATAGCCAAGCCAGTTTTCTACACAACTACCCTAGACGTCTTCTGGATTCAAACCCATATTACCAAGGATATTATTTAGTACAGAAAATCAATATTGAATATATTTTTTATCGGAATATATAAAACCATTTTCCATCTAATTACCTTGATAAATTAATGGGATGTGCTTTTTGAACAAAAAATTGCAAGAGCGGTAAGGGGAAAATATTAACTGAATATATTATTTGAAACATAATTACTTAATATTCTGGTTGAAATTTTAATCAAGAAAAATTAATAAATAACCTTACTTAGATCCAATAGGATAAATCCACAGTAAATTATTTTCCACAGTCGACAAAGTACTTGTATAGTTGACATTGATATCGTATATAAGTACATATTTTAAGCAAAGCCATTTTATGGTAGGAACGATAATCCCAGATAGCTGTTTAACGTATTCAAATAACTGATTTTCTGAAACTAGTGATTTTCTGAAACCAGTTAAATCTTGTGTCAGGGGTTTTGAAACAATAAGCACAGAACAACACAGATAGCACAAAAATATGTGTTCTCTGATCCGAACTTTCGGCCTGTGCGAGTTTACAAGTCTCTGATAGCAGTCTGACTCTAAAAGGTACTGTTCTGTTACAGTTACAGCAACAAAAACAGTGACTTTATCAGTACTATTGACCTTGTATTGTATCAACTTTCCTCCGTATTCGTTTGATAGAATCTGTACACAGGGACGTAACCAATGACAAGGGCAGAATAAGGCTAAAAGAGGGATGGGTCTCTATTGTTAAATAAAAAAAAGGAAAGACTTGAGGATTTTATATATTTATTTATGAGTAACGAGACTAGACGGGGGTTAGTAGGTTGTGTGGTGGCAGGAGGTGAAGCTATATAATGAGCGGTCATACCTGTACGCAGAGGCTATGTGGCTCTAGCAAATGGATATATATATATATATATATATATATATATATATATATATATATATATATATATATATATATATGTCCAAAAAGTCCCGGGTTGGTTAAATATTTTGCAAAATATTTAAAATAGGGCTACCAAACCTTACACAAAGTTACTGGACATAAAAATCTATTTTATCACATATTCAGTGATCCGCTACTTCCTCAGGGAGGCGGCCCGCTAGGAGTCAGAAGAAAATCTTAAATGTAAGCATAGATTGATATGCATATCAAATAAAAGGTCTTTGTTAGTAGAGTACAGAGCCGCAAACCTGACCTCAAACGGATAACCGAGTCAAAAATGACAGCCGTTCAAAGATGGCTAGAGTTTGGGTCCAAAAAGTCCCGGGTCGGTTAAATATTTTTCAAAATATTTAAAATAGAGCTACAAAGAGTCAACTTCAACGGATATTTATTTTAATACACGTGGGTTAGCCTACTGGTCTCAAATACCTGTAATATTATGTAAATTTTAACTCCTTAAAGCTAAGATTCAATTAGTATTAGGAAATTTTTAATAATTAAGTATAACGTATTTTAAGCGTATCTTTAAGTTTAACCAATTTTACGTATAGTTTATAATTTTATGTAGATTTACGAGCACCTTACTTACCTAGTTTAATGTACATTTATCAGTGATTATGTTAATACTAAATATTTTTTTCTATTAATGTTATTGGAAATATATTTATCTATGTACCTCTAATGTCAAAATTAAAAATTCAGACAAAACTAAAAACCGTACTAAACTTTGATATAACAGCACATATAAATCATGCAATGAGCGTTATTCAATGAGGTTATATATAATATGATAATATGCAAATAAAAAAGGATAAATGTTTTAACCAACCAACTTTTGGATGTTACAAAAAATTTCCTACATGGTAAAATTTAGATAGTTTCTGTCTAAAATGTGTTAGTGAATAACCAGATACTATAAACCAGTAAAACAGTGTGTAGCAATTCACTAAACAGATTAACACAAAAAGAAACGAACAAACTAAAACCAATGAACTATTAAAATATTCAATAAAACATAAACTAAACATATCGCAAATCACTACTCGGTATGCATATGAGACCAACTGCGAAGTTAAGTGGCCAGGAAGAGCCTAGTTGAGTGTCATTGTCAGTATCGTGTGTCATCCCACAACCAATGTGTGGTGATGTACAAACATACCGTAAGCTATTGTACTCTAGCCCTTTAAGAGGAACCCAGGTAAACATAACGCAAAAGTACAAGTCGTTGTATATATGATTCCAATTGCACAGTTAAGTGGCCAAGATTAAGCTAGTCGAGTGTCACTGTCAGTATCGTTTGTCAGCCCTCAACCAATGTGTGGTGATGTACAAATATACTGTAAGCTATAGTACTCTAGCTCGCTAAGAGAAACCCAGGTAAACAACACGCAAAATCAAAAATATTTGTATATATAATACAAAATAAAAAGTTGAGTGGCCAGGAAGAAGCTAGTTTAGTGTCATATTCAGTATTGTTTTACAGCCAAAAACCATGTTTGATTATGTAAAAACACCTCAATCCGCTCAGAGAAACCTCAAATAAACTTATTTATAAAAATGGATATGTAAATAAACCATTTTAGGATACAATAATTTTCACAGTTTGCTACCTTTCTGAAAGCAATGAGGATACGTTGAAGTATAGAAAAGTTCGAACATTGTTCTAGGACAGTGTGTATGAGCACACTGGGGGGTCCTGCCTACACGATGCTACGGTCTTTAGCCGTAACTCCCCCATGTCATTGTTTTATTAGTCATGATTCGTTAATGATAACGCCCTACAATGCATAACATTACAGCGTGTGTCGCTCCTTTCTGATTTACCATACGCAATACGTATTTTTGAATGCCAAAGACGTGAATTTCACATATAATGTGTAAATTTAATAATAAAACGGGTAGGGTCCAATAAGCGGACCCGGTTTTTTATATCGAAATTGGCAAACGATATTACTTAATCATAACCATCGATATAATCAATCGATACTGATGAATTATTTTTAACAACTTAAATAATCTATATGAACAGCTGTAAACACTTTCAAATAATACATTTAAGGTTATATTTTAAATTTCACATAAGTAACATTGTGTATTAAAATGGCCGTAAATCTTAGGAACTTTCACGAAATTGCTTTAAAAAACGATAAAATATGTTTTTTATGGCTTCAGGATGTTGGGTATCACATAACCTAAGAATCCATTATGTGATATTTGTGGAAAGATAACAAATGTAACTGTCAGAGGAGCTAACATGGTCGTCTTCAGATGCAAAAAAGAAGGTAATGGTGGACACAACTTTAGTAAAAACGTTTTCGTTCTGTTTCATTTAGTTAAAGTTATGACTTTCCCTGATTTTGGTTATGTTCATTTATTATTTGTTATCATTAAATTCACATTTTAATTTAAACCTATGATTGTTATTACTTTTATATCGATTGATAGTCTATGATTCGATATGCGAATGTTAGGTATCGATGATTACCTAACATCGATACCTAACATCGGTTTTTATTCTTCGATATAAAAACCGGGTCCGCTTATTGGACCCTACCCAATAAAACTATTTATCGAATAATAATGATTGAATATAAGCCAATATAACTCAAGAAAATAATGAGGTCACAACCAAAACACAAGGTGATAAAGTTGCTTACGATCCAGACACGCAGTTTATTGCAGTCGCAGTTGCGATTCATACACAAACAGCAATTTAGTAAAAGTAGAAATAAGTGAAAGAGGGGTAACTCAAGAACCTGAAACTGTTTCTTGTTTAAATATTACAACAGAACGAAGCCTGTCCCGACTGGGCCGTGATAAAAACGTCACTAATAGGCGAGTAGTAAACGATCTGCTAAAATAACAAGTTTATATCACTCTCGGGCCGACTCTAATTTGAGCCCATCCGTCTTGTATTTTACGAGGGGCTCCGATATTACCGCGGCCGCAACTCACACCATCTCACACACACGCTTCCCAGTCTATTTCTGGAAGTCTTACTTCATCCGAACTTGCACACAACTAAATCACATTCCAATACGATGTTTGTATATATTTAAGTATTTGTTTGCTAGGATCAGTGTTTCTTCTCTAAGAACTCAAGAGCAGAAATCGACCGTCAGCCACGCTAGGTTTGGTGGATTTTGTAATGAGAGTGTATTGAAAGGGTTAACAATATATTTTTATTGTAGCTTGATACACCTCAAACTAAACGTAAGTCACACATATAATAGCTATATCACTGTCAGATAATTAAATAAAGGGGTTGAGGTAATGTATCTCTTAAGAATCTGTATCGGTTAGCTGATGCTGATTTAACATTTATTTACATATCTCCCGGTAGGTTTCAAGGCTATGTATCAAGCTAAGAAAATACGATCTGAGAAGAAAATAATCATTTCATATTTTACTCCACTTTGATACTCTCACATTTCGAGCTCCACCAAACTGGTATTGGTGAGTATAGTATCCATGTTTTTGGAAGTTTGTCGAGCGCTTTTAAATCGCAGGTTGCAAGTTGTGGGTATGTACAATACAAATTGGTTCTTGGCTCCTGAACTAAACTGGTTACAGTGATTTATCTAAAAACGAATTTCATGGCGAAAGCAACATTTAGTTGTTAAACGTTAAAATATTATGATGCTGCCACACAACTAATTAATCGTCAGCGGCTTTATTGATATTGGTTGAAGACATTAGTTTTTGACACTGCTAAAAGGCAGATGTAAGCTGTAGAGTAGGCGATAAAGCGGTAAGAGGGTTTCACACATCGAAATTTGTCAAACGCATTGATTTCAGTAGAATAAAGCCAGAGTCATAGTTTCATTATAGTTTACTCCACTTTTTGTGAAAGCCTCTCATAACACCGCACTCTGGCTAGCTCCCTCACAAACCTTAGTAAGTAGAAAAAGGACCAAGTTACTAATATTTGAGATATTACAAGAAACATGTCTGCTATAAATATTTTCTCTCATATTTCCTCCTATGCAGCGATTTCTACACACTCAGTATTCTTTTAAACACTATCCTGTTATTTATTATCTATATGTAGATTATTTGTTTACAACAGTTTGTAGATGACGATGGAAGGTTTGAAAGGATAACATGATTTCGGAAATTTGCTATCATTATATGTTACAAAAGGTATAACACGTTTCGAGGACTGGAATCTGTCCTCTTCGTAAGGTGGGGGAAGTATTAATACATACAGGAATAAAGAACAGAGAGAAGAAAAGAAGTGAAACGAAAAGGGCTCAAACATACGCAAAAGCTGATTGGCGTCCAGTCCAGGCGTTTTCATTGCACATAATGTAAGTCACAAGTCACAACAAATACCAGAATCACACCGGCACAGGCGAAAGTGGAATACTCTAACATAACGATATCAAATGTCTGAAATCCTGTTATCTGGAAATAATGGAGTATCCACACGTAATAACATACTTTTTTAAGGTTATACTTTCTCACAATCTGCATAAATTAAGAATATATGTTTGCTCACCCACATAATATTTCATATTTATATTATTCATTGGATGTAAATTTCTCAAAACTCAGTGAAATCTTAGATTTTGATCAATATAGGGCTCTAAACTATTCTATTTACTTACCCAAGTGCCATTAGTTTAGTTGTTAGATAAAAGTTAATACCTTTTAATTAACTAAACCGTTATAAAAATACATTAAAAAATTTGATTTGTTTCCCACGGAAGTTTTAAAATGCTATAATACATGAAAAGTGTAGCCAAAAACACTGTAAATATATAAAACAATAACACAGATGGATGTGAAGCAATAATTCTAGTGAGATATATTTAAAGGCGGAGATTCTGGACGACTGTCGGGCGAAGACAGCAACACTCAGCTTTAGACAATTACCTTGCCCCCGCCAAAGCGCAGGACAATCCATTATTCAGGCTCTTCAACCTAACTGCAAATACCATCTAGAAGGACACCCAATTTACAGTTATTTTGCATTTCTGATTACTCCACTGGAACTTTCACAACCAAATTGCATTAACCTGTTTCATGAAAAGTTAATGGAAACGGTTTCTTTTTCATTGCTTTAGTTTACCTTTTGATTTTGAAACTAATATAAATAAAAATATAACTCTTACTTCTTAATTAAAATATAAAATGTAATAAATAAAAATGAGTTCTTCATCAACACACTATAGGTTGTTTGAATTATTGGCATAGCTCCAATGTACGATCAGTTTGAGTTAATTAAATATATAAGATCGTAACTTGTTCAACTGTAAACATCAGTCAAACGTATACAGGGTGTCAGAGATATGGTAAAATATTTTAAGACGTGATTGTAGAGCTAAAAATAAGAATAAAATGTTATATAAAGGTAGGTCCGTAAACTCTCCATAAGTGAGTAATGGCTAGCGAAAGATACTTTTTCTCAAAAACTGTTCACACTACAACCTCTAGAGTGGTTTTATTTGATTTTTCAGGCAATTTTCCTTATAAATCCACCTTATTTGAGTTAAAAAGTAAACACAAAACATTCCAGAATCACTTAAGTTCATCAGGTGAACTGAAAACAAAGCAAAATCTTTCGCCAGCCATTACTCACTAATGGAGCGTTTTCGGACCTACCGTTATATAACATTTTTTTCTTATTTTTAGCTCTCCCATCACGTCTTATAACATTTTACCATATTTCAGACTCACCTTGTATAATTCTAAAAAGAACAAAGTAACAAATTTTAATACAGGAAGGATTATTTAAATGATCCGAAGTGGTAGAAGTTTCAAGCTTTCAAAGTAGGAGTTGAAGAAGATTTTAAATATTTGTCAGGTCTAATTTTATTCTAACTTAGTCAAGGTTATGAATCCTTCCTTCCAACGAAGTTCTTGCCAGTTACTCAATGCCCATCTACATCTTCGTCAAAGAAAACCTGTCGAGAATTAGCAGAAAGTTTGCAATTCAAGAGACAGCCAACAGCATGCATGATGTATATATGGACTTCATTTAGTTTATTACAGAGTTCCGGACGTCACAAAGTACCTCAGAGCACTTGTATTAGCCTATTAGAGGACGCATGATGGCTTTCCTGCCACTAATCTTTGAGTTAAATAAAACAAAGCATCGTGTACTATATCGTATATGGTCTAGGAGCCGAGAGCCAATTTGTATTGCAAAGGCAAAAAATGGTTTCCCTTTAAACCAACAGAATTTGCCCTAAGAAGAAATCAATAGTCAGCCATGATAGTTTTGGTAGAGGTCTAAGTGGGAAGATATCGAAGGCGTTGAACCTATAAAACGATATTTTTCTCAATTATACTTTTCTTAGCTTGACAAACTTAAAACAGATTGTTAGATAAGTAATTAAGACCAATAGTCAGTATATATGATGCTACTCTTTCTCGACCTCAACAACTTACGACGAGTCGACGCGGCTTCAAAGCCCCGAGTTTAGTATTTGGTGCACTTGTACGGCGGAAGAATAACAAGCCAGAACGAGTATAACCTTCAAAGGGATCTTTGTAGTCAATGTGAATACGTTCCCAGGCTTCAACAACCCTGAATTGTTAAATTGTTGGGTTGTGAATTGTTTGGTATGCATCGTGCGTTCAGTGGTGTTTCTTTGCCTTTCATCAAGAATTTGTGACGTAGGTAGCATCCTTCAAATAGAATCTCGATGTCTTTTTCTATTTTAGCCAGTAAATATACATATATACCAGTGACTTAAAAACAATACTCCTTTGACGGGATACGTGAATCCAAAATGTATCTCCTTACATACTGTGGAATTCCAAAAATTATAATGCGTTCTTTCCCAAATGCGTTATCCTTAGAGATATCTCAAATATCATTAAAGAATATGCGCTTTCTCTATAGATAAACATATTTTCTAGCTAATTATAGAGTTAATAATTTAGCTAATAATTTATAGAGGTTTATGATTACGTAACAATGTAACATGCGTACAGTATAGGTATCTGAAAGTGTTTCATCATCAATCCGTCTTCATCAAATTGAAGAATTGTTCAGCTTTGTTCAGTATTACGGGTCTTTCATTTACCTCTTATTTTTATTGTATTAATATATTTCTCCAAGGCTCTGATTACAGTTATCTATATCTAATATCTGAGGCCATAATGTGGTAGGGAAATGATTGAGAGCTAATCACAATTTTCATTTCATCCTCCACGTAGACATTTTATATTGTCTAAGTGAAGTACATGTGAAGTAGTAAACACGTATAAGATTATAAAATGAATCTTAAGTTTGTACTGTAGTTGATAGAATCCAAAAATTAGCGAAGCTATGTTACATGTTTTGTGTAGGTTGAGTTTCGAAGTCGAAGATCAACTGGGTAAATTCCATCAGCACTTATCTTGGGGCTTACATCAACGTTTTTCTTGAAAAAACTATAACCTGTCTTGAAGTGCTCACAATCATTATTTATTAGAATATCCTAAACCAAACGCAACCTTCCGTCCCGGAGGTTTGCCTACAAATCAAAATATAGTCAAAATACCAAAGTATTTACTACACCGGCTACACTTTAGTCCTTGAGTTTAAATAAACTGAGAAGTACTTCTTTTTCCGAATAAAAGTTTTTTATGTTCTTTGTTTGAAGTTTATTTTTGACGATGTAAGGATTGTGAAGGAAACAGGATTTTCCGGACATTTGCCATCGTTCAGTGAAACAAGAAATCAGTAACACTACGTTTCGAGATCTGCAATCTGATTTCTTCTTCAGGTAAAGAACTAACCTAATATCTGAGGCCATAATGTGGTAGGGAAATGATTGACAGCTAATCACAATTTTCATTTCATCCTCCACGTAGACATTTTATGTCTAAGTGAAGTACATGTGAAGTAGTAAACACGTATAAGATTATAAAATGAATCTTAAGTTGTGCTGTAGTTGATAGAATCCAAAAATTAGCGAAGCTATGTTACATGTTTTGTGTAGGTTGAGTCTTGAAGTCGAAGATCAACTGGGTAAATTCCATCAGCACTTATCTTGGGGCTTACATCAACGTTTTTCTTGAAAAAACTATAACCTGTCTTGACGTGCTAACAATCATTATTTATTAGAATATCCTAAACCAAACGCAACCTTCCGTCCCGGAGGTTTGCCTACAAATCAAAATATAGTCAAAATACCAAAGTATTTAATATACCGGCTACAATTTAGTCCTTGAGTTTAAATAAACTGAGAAGTATTTCTTTTTCCGAATAAAAGTCTTTTATATTCTTTGTTTGAAGGTTATTTTTGACGATGGAAGGATTGTGAAGGAAACAGGATTTTCCGGACATTTGCCATCGTTCAGTGGAACAAGAAATCAGTAACACTACGTTTCGAGATCTGCAATCTGATATCTTCTTCATAAGAACTAGCCTAATACATAATTACAAATTAGGTTATGATAAAATAATTATTTGAATCCTCATCAACACGCAGTTGTGAATAACAGTATTATGAATCAATAATAGAGCGTATTGAAGAATTATAAAAGTTTGAAGTGATTTCTTCAAATAAGTAGGTAAAACTGTTAACTAATATGAACTTCACCATTTACCTTAACGGAACTTCATCCGTTGCCACGTGTAAAGAGAATTATACCTGATCTTGATTTGTATAGGCAATTGCATATTATTCTCAACGCGCAATTGATTACTCACTATTCATAGTTTGTCTGTAATGATGTTGCTATAATCACGACTTTTTTACGACACCGCTATTAATATACGTAGGCAAAATTTAGTTAATTGTAGCATTCGTTTGGTTAAAAACATACTTGAAAATTGGCTCTAATTTGAGAGCATTGGTGTAGACTTTACCAAATAAAATTAAACTACAAAACTATTTAACACAGCAGCGATCAGCTCTACATGTTTGGCCATTGGCTAAACCAGCTTGATAACAAGTTTATTTTTACAAATGCTATGCTCCTAAATTATGCTTTGGACTTGAACTTGGTTTATTAATATTCATGCATGCACAGTTTCTGGTAATGGTACTTGCTGCAGCTATGCCGTATTCAATTGTATAAAAAACATTTTATTTCCTACGTTAGAGAAGTAAGAGAGATTGTAAGTACGAATGTCCGTACTAAAAAATGTTATTGGTCGGTTTTGTGGAATAATACACTAGACTATAATCATCCTTGAAGATCTCTTTACTGTATTTATCGAAACCTAATAGCTATTTTACTTAGTAGGATGTGTGTTTCTCATCATATAATACAATACTATATTCATAATTGTCTATCTGTATAGCAGCCAATTGTTTTAGTGTGTATTTACTATCTGTATAAGCAACTTTGATACAATTATATTTAATAAAAACCCAATCAAAATGTCCATTTCTGGAACATTATGTAGTGTTATAAAGTAAATTATTGAACTCCCTATAATCCCTGTCCTTAGCTAAGCCACATTTTATACTTTGTTGACGAGGATTTCAGTCGATAATATTAGAAGCATTACCTTGTACGGATCACGTGATAGGTTTAGAAAACATTACGTCTTCTGAGTGAGGATCAGCCGTTATTTCAGTTGGTTTATGTTTAGAGTAGAACATTTTAAGCGAAAAAGCGTCTTTAATAAGTCAGGAAGATTTGCATAATCCTCAGGATGTGTAGGGATTAACTCTTCTTGGATCCTGGGATTCTAGTAGTCCAAAAGATACGGACCCAGCAATCACTCTGCAAGCATGTTTTTTCACAATCCTCCGATCCCTGATCCTAATGAAACGAGATAAACAGTCTGTCCTTGAGTATTAGTATATTGCCAAATTTGAGCCTGTCCGACGATTATGATAGACACGTAGAGACTATCTAAAAACATAATGATTCAATAAAAACTAAATTTTCAATATGGGCGTAGGATTAAAGTTGCCAAAATTGGGTTCGTAAATACGTCACTGATCGATTTCAACAGAAAATATCTTTATGCCTTAGTATTAATTTGTAGATTATTCACGATTGATAAAAATGCTATCAATAATAATATTTACAAGATTTCTAGTAGGCCTAAAACTTGAACTTTGTTACATAAAATGTATGTTTATAACTACTGTAATCAGTTATATAAATTAATACACTTGCAAGTATTCTGTGCTATAAACAGGGAGCATGATAAGTTAGGACCCCTTTAAATTAAATGCGCGTAAGCATACAAGAATGTCTGGCTTCAAAATGTACAAGAAAGATGCTAGGAGCGAGTTCTAGGAATTTCTCACTCAGTTCTGGAATGTCGATAATTCCATTCAGGACATGCAGCTCGACGGAGACACGGCCCGGCTGAGTGACATGTCTCCGTCGCGTCACTCGCGCGTACTCTCTCTCCACGCTACAGTTCACTAAAACATAAACTATAAAACTCGGAGGGGAACAGTGGAACATTATAATCTTGAAACATAAAATGTTATAACGTACTGTTTTAGTAATATTAGCGATTTTACTTTGCAGTTACTTTACCTAACTACCAAAGAAATATATACTCCAGGTATGAACTGACACGTCACGAGCTTCGCTGAGCCCGTACATGTGCTCACGCTAAAGTCATTGTTTTTTCATTGCAAGTCCGATTGCAGCTATCCTGTGATTCAATAAACATTTTCTATGGACTGCAATATTTAGTTTAGACAAGTAACAAGATAAGAGAAGTGGACAAGGAAGTATCGACTATCGAAAGTATTTTAGAAAAGGTAGGAATGGCACCGAAACCGCAGAGAAACCACATAAAATGGCTAATGGATAGTCTCGAATTACGAGAACCGTTACAGCCGATACCGAGAACCTACTGGACTTCTAGAGGAGAGAAGTCACAGCTGATTTCGAGACAAAAAGGCAAATAAACTAAAAACATATATTTATAGGTTAATATATAAAATGTTATATGAATAACTTATACCAACTCAAAAAAAAGAAACGGTGACACAATTTGTACAGTTTTTGATTATATATAAGTGGTAAAAAGTTAAAACACCTTGTAAATACTTCTTGTGTGGTTTCTGGTCAGTAATAATACTGTTGAAGATGTGTGAACTGTAATATATAATAATTACATCAATATGCATCAATATTTGATTAACAAATGAACACAACGTTTTTTGTATTTGTATATTACCAATGTGACGATGTTTACAGAATACGTGCTCTGGTTCTGCCTCTGTGATACCATCATCTATTTTTAAATAATAAAAAACATAAAGACTTATTTTCTGAGACCATGAAGCCCCAATATTTAATGGCACTTGAAACTGAGCAGGATGTTGAACAGTGCGACCAGAAACCACTATCGAGTCTATCAGAAACCTTTGTTCTACAAGTACCACAACACCATCTCTTTTAAAGTGTTCTTCAAAGACCACTTTCTTCTATAAATACTTGAACAAAACTCAAACAACATAGCAATATCTGATGATTTATAACTAACAACTACTACTATAGCGAAACAATACAATACGAATAAAGTACAAAATATCTATACTACAAAATTGTCTACGTGATAGCATTCGATAACATATAATAATATATAGATTGTAAGTATTATATTTAGAAAATGAATCACGGTTTAAATATTTCGCGTTTTACTAGACTACTTACCCCATAAATTACTATGGAATGCACCAACAAACCCAAATGAAACAAAACAAGTTAAGAATAATTCATAGTTATGAATTCTAAATGTATTGTTTAGTTATAAAACACAAAAAACATTACGTAATTATATAAATAATATTTGTATTTGATTAAAAACAGGCATGAATACTACACCACAATC